>NC_090864.1:3507500-3807500 GCF_024217435.2 Syngnathus scovelli | reverse complement strand
GTCGGTCAGTTTACGGAAGCAGTTGGCAACAGAGATCATTCAGGGGACAAAAAGGCAGTGGTGTCACGGGCAGGGTAAGGAGACGAACTGACAACCACTGGCAGAATGCACAGAGGTTAAGTAGTGGACCTAACGAGCTGTAGCAGGTGCTGGCAATTCCTTGATTGGGGCTTGGCTGGGAGTCTGGTGACGCAGGAACGTGACAAGAGAGGCACAAAAACTCCCAAATGTCCTTTTGGCTAAATATATCCTGGATTTCTGTTTTTTGTGCGTAGCGACTCAGGCAAAAAAAAAAAAAGACGGCCAATCCTCTTTGTGTTGAGTGTGTATATGGGCAACGGGCGAGTGCAGCCTATTCTCTCCCAAATCACAGCGGCGTCCAATGAAGCCCTCAGACGGGACCTTTCTTGATCTTTGCGGCGACGCATTACCAAGTGCACTGGTGCATGTGTGTGCCCATTGCTCACTTCGGCATCGCTTGCATGAGAAGCCCCGTGGAGCGGCGGCGTCTGGTTTGTGTGTAAGCGCACGGGACGGCCCATGTGACAATATGATGCAGTGGACGGCGAACGCGCATCGTCATCGCTACTAAATCATGCTTTGTTGGGGACCAGAGACACCAGCAGTCAGTTCGAGATGTCTTACTGATTACGGTTCTTATAAATAAAATTTAACTGATGATTATTTTGATATATACAGTGGGGGAAATAAGTATTTGACCCCTTGCTGATTTTGCAGGTTTCCCCACTTGCAAAGAATGCAACGATCTATAATTTTAATCATATGTACATTCTAACAGTGAAAGACGGAATTCCAAAGAAAATTCCAGAAATTCACATCATATGAATTTATAAAAATTGATAACCGTCGGATGAGGAAAAACAAGTATTTGAACCCCTGGACAAACAGCATGTTAATATTTTTCTGGAATTTTCTTTGGGATTCTGTCTCTCACTGTTAGAATGTACATATGATTAAAATAGTAGATCGTTGCATTCTTTGTAAGTGGGCAAACCTGCAAAATCAGCAAGGGGTCAAATACTTATTTCCCCCACTGTATATTGGATTGGAGATCCCGGTCCAATATGGCGGACTCGTATTTTTTTACCTTGTTGAAACTCCTAAAATAAGCGGCCTTCTCATCTGGATACTTCTCCAAGCGTCGTGGTCCTTTACTGGACGCCTTTTTCAATACCAGCCAACATCTTCGGAAGATCTGCCAACAGAGAGAGGTTGGAATTAACTTTCTGAAATCAAGCCAAATGCTTTTATCATATGGATACTTGGATGAAATTGTGTGCAAAGCTTTTTGGTGTGTGGATTTATTGGGGAAAGGTTATTTGGCTCAAGTGGTCTAACACAAGGAATGGAACTTGGTGATGTATACTTCAGTATGTTACCTCAGTTTCCTTTGTTTGTTTTGTTTAAATTATTTTTTTAAATCTATATTTATGAATAAAATTGGCCACAAGATTGATTCATTCATTTGAAAATAATACGACTCATTGAGTTTACTCGCTTAAATTCCACTTTTAATAAGGAATTCATGAATGGATCTAATGTGTTTCACTGCATCAAGATCTTCTTAACTAGAGAGTTATGGAAGTTATGCTTCGTTTCATAACGCAGTGGTCTAAGTATCGCGCAAAGCACATTACGCGCGCACAGTCACAGTAGGCCTGCAGATTATCGTACAGCGTATCGATTACCTGATCAGTCTGCCCACTCGCCGAAGATGAGACAAATACCGAGCACAGTTTCTTGGGCTTCAAGGTCGAACATACAGCTAAGCACGAGCGGATATGTTTCTCTCCATCTTCCACTTGAATTTTTTTTAACTCATTCGCTACCACTGACGGCTAATGACGTCAAAATTGCATTTTTTTTTTTAACCGGGCTAGTAGCGAACGCAGATAGAGATCCAACAGTGCAGTAGAGTGAGCGATGGAAAATGGAGTCCATGGTAGTTTTCAACGTTGAAGAACATGATCCTTGTATATCCTGCTGGAGACAGCTGCTATCAATCTACCAGATGTATGATTGCCTCGGGCCATGCGGTTGAGTTGGGAAAGCGTCGACGCACAATTAATTTGTTTACTCTGCCGCAGTACTTCATAAAAGGCCTGCCGAGTTCAAATCGGTACTTTAATAGTAATTGACTGGAGTGGATCCCTGGGTCCTTATCGGTCTGTCTTGATGGGCCTCCATTCCAATTAAGTGTTGCCCAAGCCCATTATCAACAGCGGACAACAGAAAAACACTCTGTAATGCACTCAGTCCCTGCGTAGCCTATAAAATTCTTTCAATCGGCGAGGAAACAAAAAAACATTTCAAATCTTCATCCCTGGCTCATACCACCAAAAAAAAAAACTTTTTTGAGAAATCCGAGAAGAATATCGGCACTGACAATGAACAATAACACGTGTGTGCTTTTTTAAAGCAGTAAACGCAATCCCACGCGGCTCCTAGGAGCTGGAATCAGAGGAGCCCAGTGTGCCTCGCAAAGTAATTCGCCCTAGGAGCGGCGAGATTAAGTAATTATGCCGGCACAAAAGGAAGCTCAATAAAATAGCTTGTGCATAATAGGAACTGGGGGGTATGAATGGTGTGTCTTGAATTTTCTCTGTTCTACAGTTGTCAATGCTTCGTGAAGGCAGAACTACTCTCAGACTGCCGCTGCCGCCAATTCAGACACTCTTACACTGATTGTAATTACAGAGATGTGAATGAGGCTCTGCCACTTTGATGTGACTCATTTAATGCCAGAACATTGTTGGGCATACTGAAAAAACAATTCACACACAAAAAAACAAAGTCATGATAGAAGAACAGGAATGCTCAAAATAAAACGCTCCTCAGCTCCCGACTCACAAAAATTCGTCTTGACAAATAGGTGCAAAAATTGAGGTGATAATTTCAGTGAACGGCAAAAATCAGGAGGATCATCATCAGAGAGTCAAAACCATCAACAATAATGAGGAGATTTACATTCTGAGCAATGGGATGTACCCACACAACAGTGGAATACAAATTGAGTCATTAAAATTTAACACTTCATTATCACAATCTTGGAATGATTTATTAAAGAAATATTTTTTCAACATTCTAGTTTAATGACTTTCAATGTATGGAAGAAGCCAGATTAAAAACCAGATTTTTTTGTGGGGGAGGTTAAAAAAACAACTTTTTTTTATTCATATCAGGCAGGAAAATATAAATCCACGTCAGGTGACTTCACAAAAAAACCCCATTTAAATCGAACAAAGTTGGCGTTTTGAAAGATTGGATACATTATGATGAAAAGCGTGTGTTGTATAAATAGTAAGAGAGTCACTTTACAGCTCCGAGCCGCATCTGCAGATGAATTTTCACTGTTGGAAAAACAACAACATCAGCACGCTGAGCTTGCCAGCGTGTAAAATGGGCATCAGTGAAAGTAGCCAGCTGCACAGAACCTTTCAAGGGCAATCTTTTCACTTTCAGGGCAGCTCCATCTTGAAGGAAACACCTTGGAAAAGTACGACAGGTTCACAAAAACCAGGTCGACCATTGTGCTTCAGTTCTTTCAACAATCAATTTTGCGGGATCCATACGATTCTTGCTTCTCCTACGTTTTGAACAACGTTGCCTATCGCTGATGGTAATTGCAACGATAGATCATGGAAATCTTAATTTAGCCCCCCCTATAGACTAAGTCATATTATCGGAATCTAACACATGGAAGAGGGCGTGGCTTGTCTAATTTAAAAGCCGTTTGGTGCCTTTAATTATCTTTTAAGTAGTCTCAAAAGCGCAAAGTCTCACTCACTTGTGCAATTATTGAGAAACTGTCTCTAACCCCCTCTCAATAATTTATGGTCGGTATTCATCCCAAACAGACAAATCACTCATCATTTGGACCATGTGAGGAGCTGTCGAAAGAGATGAAAATGATTTCCAATGACAGCCCTCTTCAAGTGAATGACTAATCACACCGGAGAATAAATATAGCGCTCTATCGGACTCTCCAGTGTACGAGTGAATATTGAAACGCAAATGGGCCTGCCGCCTCTTCTTTGGCTCGTTCAAAGAAAATCGGACAAATGGGGGAAGGGCTTTTACCCTCCTGATGATTTTCCTGCGCCCCGCAAAGTATAATTTCAAGATGATTGTCAGTGAAAATACCTTACACAAGAGCACTTTAATCATAGTCTGTACCTCTTAGGCATGATGGGGACCGACTCATTAGCATGTTGACTACGGAGATTTTTGTTTTTTTTTTAACTTCAGTCGTTCCGATAGAATCGGAAAATCGGAAATAAGTGAAGGTTTGTGTCTGTAATGAACGCTGCATGTCAAATGTTTGAACATCCCGTAATTTTGTAATTCGTCCTCGACTACAGCTGTTGGCAGCATGGTGAGCCAGCCGTGCTCCAGTGAATCATAGATTAGTTTATCTGGGCCATTCCAAATCCTCGTGTGTGTGTGCGTGTGTGTGTGTGTCTGTGTGTGTGTGTTTTTTGTAATGCGGTGCTACCTCAGCAGCAAGTAATCATTGCCCCCCCCCTCCCTCATTCCTTCCTGAAGACACATACAACCCCACCCCTCTTTCCAGCCAAATATAATTTCAAAATCCTTATTTCATTTGTTAAGGCCTTGGTGTGACTATGGGACACAAGTCAAAGGCAAACTAAGGTTCCCTGTCATAATATGGTGACAGAATAATGAAGGAAAAAGGTCTAGTATGACAAGGACTACAAGGGCAGACTTCCTTTTTTTTTTCCCAACCACGAGACAGGTCATCAATTCAGCAAAAAAAAAAAAAAGTCTAAAAGAGGACATGAAATAAATATGACCAAGAGGAAACAGATTGCTTGAAAGATAATTGCCACCAGTGAATCTCCAAATCGTTGTCCTACGTTAATGTGACCCAGAGAGCCACAATGAGGATATCATTGAAAAATGGGCCAGGTTCAAATGAAGCGAAATTATTAATTCAAAAGAAAACGGTGCACAAGTGCAGAGTGCAGCTTTTTAGTGTTGGAATTCCAATTGACCGTATCTCCATATGTGAATTCATAATGGATGAATGAATAGCCGGAGCATTTCGGACAACGCTGGATTCAACGTTTTTGTCGACTACTTGTGGTACATTTAAAAAACAGAAAATAAATGATATCCTCAAATGACAACTCACTTACTAAAATACATTTATATCAAATACAAGTTGAGCTCTCCATGGCAGTTCTAGATATTCTCGTGAACAAGATATCATTTATTGGATTAATTTATTTGATTATTATGTTGGTGTTGACACAAGTTATTCATTATTGATTACAGCCCAGCTACCATCGACTTTTTTTTTTGTTTTTTTTTTTGCTTACATTTACAACAGGCCACTGTGTGCTCGCATGCATGTATAAAACATTATTACAGAGGAATAATTTCCCTTTAAGTCATCGCCATGACAACCGGCTGCTCTTTCGCCATCCCTCATCCAAACCTTTTTATGTAGTACTGCTTTCGCTGCAATCCTCCCCACACACAAACAAGCAAACACACAGCAATTTCAATTTAAACCACGCACAAGTCTGACAATAACACGCAGACGAAGACGGATTTGAGAGAGCAACAATTCGGTGTTATTTTCTTAAAAGGGACTGGGATGAGCAGTCCGACGAAATATTTGACTGAACCCAATGCATAAAAGATGGAATCGTTGCTAAAAAGCGCAAAACATCCTTTTACGTTTGGAAGCGGCAAGGGCAAAGGCTTATTCATTAGGGTGTTACTCCCATCGGCAGGCCAGATTTGTATTTCAAGCAACAAGTGAGCAAATCCAGTGCAGCCTTCACAAAACATGGTGCAAATCACATTAGTGGGCATTTTAGCATATCACGTCATAGCCTTTCTTGCTAACCATGAGGTGACGTGTAGCGTGATTAGCATTAGCCGACCACTTGATTATCATATAAATCAAGTTTTTGACGCTCCACAAAATATGTAGCAGGACATGACGAAGCCCCTTTTTTTTTACCGAGCCGTTCAGTACTGAACATTTGCAGCGCAATCTCTTTCGCTGTGAAGGCTACGAAAAAAGTCCATCTGTGAGAGATAATCAGAAAGCTTCAGATTAGCATAAACTCCCAATTTACAAATAAGCATATTATGACCTTTTCACATCGCCCACCAACTTTTCCCACTGACCTTCTGTTTTCAATTGTTTACGACTCTCACGAGCCATTTTTTTCCCCCTCCTTCATGACCTTTGAATGATCCGCTGGCAGCGCCACAGCCAACGCCACAATTGTGCGCTCCATTTCCCCTGGCAAGACCTTGCTCAAAATTCCCCTCCCCGAACCATCATCCCTTTGCAGAAATATCAAAAAGCTGTCGCCTCGGCTGACACTACACTCGAGGTCATTTCTGCTCATTAAGACGACGCCGTAGGAACAAACCGAGAAGGCGGTCAGCTGCAAATTTAATACCATATGCCCGAGCAGACGGAGAAACTGTCACCTCCTTACTATTAAAAGTTCTCCCATGAGAAAGAAAGAGGGAGGAAGGGAAGCTGCTGTGAACTAATCTCAAAACAAAACAAAACAAAACAAAACAAAACAAAACAAAACAAAACAAAACAAAGCTCCCACGTGGACAGGTGACTTTCACCGACACAAACTCGAGCTCCGGGTATTGCCAGCACAGCCTAACATAAAAATAAACACTTTGGATAAATTTATCTGACACAACAAGAATATTTACTTTCATGTAAAGCAGCTCAGCTTTTCTATTTACAGTATTTGCCTGCGACTTGTTTCGTGGATTGAAGGCAGGGAGACAGAGGTAACTGAGGTTATATTTGGCTACGCATGAATATGCTTGGCAAGCAGGTTGATGAAAGGTAACAGCAGGAGTGGATCTCAATATATAGTCCAAAGGTGATTTAAAAATAAGGGGAGGGCGGGTATTTTGGTTCTTATACACCGTCAACAAATGTCATTCAGTTCATTAGATGATGGACTCCAATAGTGTACAAAAGGAAAAGAAAGCAAACATGCACTGACACACAAACGCCAACATGAGCTAAACCGCAAAGTAAATCTCGGGGGACTGGCGTGTTGATTGAGTGGCGGATGGCCAGCAAAGGAGGAAGTGTTAATGGAAGAGTGTTAGATTCCTCTCTGCCCTGGTCGTTTATAGTTTAGCTGCTCGATGCTTGAAAGAGAACGGTGAAAATATGTAAAAGTCGTAATCACTCAGCTTATATGATTCATCATTCATTAAACACCTGAGTGACTGTTACTGAGCCAAGAACTATTAAGAAGACGTAGAGGGAGGAAATGTAATAAACAAGAAATGCACTCTCCTTTCGGATGACATGTTCATCAAGTGTGTTCAAAGATGAAATGCTCCTTGGATATTTTATGGCAAACCATTTGAAGCATCCATCTTTAATCATATGGAGTCCCCCAGGGCTCCGTTCTAGGTCCACTGTTATTTCATTTCTTCCACTAAATTTGTCCAAACCTACTTTCAAATGAACACTTTAGGGCTCGGGGATATGATTAGATCTGTCAGCCTACGCCCTGCCAACAGCGTGAAAACAATGCCAGACAGGCTGTAATATCATTTAATATCAAAAAAAATTTCCACTGCAATCTGCAGCCAAGAAATTCCTAGATCGAGGTAGGGAGTGTTAAGTTTTAAAATACAGTGGAGCCTTGGTTTTCGAACGTCCTGGTTCTCGAACAAATCCGTATTCGAACAAAAAATTCGAGATTATTTTGCTTCGGATGTCGGACGAAATTAGGTTGTCGAACCTCGCGAGATGAGCCTAGAGGACCCGCATGCCAACTCACTCCGTTCGTTATTCCGTTCTCGTTACTCTGAGGATTGCATCAACTCTAATCATGCCTCCAAAGGAAGCAAGTGGGCGCAGTAAAGCCATCCTAAAACACAAAGACGTTCCTAAAGCAATGCGACAGAGCGCCCGGCGCGCTGCGGTTGCGCGGTCGGGCCAAATTAAACTCCCTGCGCACTGAGGTCCATTTAAATTTGGGAAAGTACATTAGGACTTTAAAAATATTTTCTAAATTTTAGCGACCGCTCTGTCACAATAATGCGACCAGCGCGGTGCAGTTGCGCGGTCGGCGGCGCGCAACGGTTGCGCGTTCGGCGGTGCGCTGCAGTTGCGCGATCGGACAAAATTAAGCTCCCTACGCACTGATGTCCACTTAAATTTTGGAAAGTACAGCAGGACTTTAAACATATTTTTTAAATTTCAGCGATGGCTCTGTCACATTAATTGTAATGGGAAAATCCATCCATCTATCCATCCATCCATTTTCTGAACCGCTTAGTCCCCACGGGGGTCGCGGACGTGCTGGAGCCTATCCCAGCCGTCATCGGGCAGTAGGCGGGGGACACCCTGAATTGGTTGCCAGCCAATCGCAGGGCACACAGAGACAGACAACCAATCACACTCACACCTAGGGACAATTTGGAGTCTTCAATCGGCCTACCAAGCATGTTTTTGGAATGTGGGAGGAAACCGGAGTGCCCGGAGAAAACCCACACGGGCCCGGGGAGAACATGCAAACTCCACACAGGGAGGGCCGGAGGTGGAATCGAACCCTCACCCCCTTAACTGTGAGGCGGACGTGCTACCCAGTGTTCCACCGAGCCGCCTAATGGGAAAATATGATTCGGAATTCAAACGATTCACTTCTCGCACAGCCTTCTGGAACGGATTGTGTTCGAGAACCGAGGCTCCACTGTACAGTTTTCCGTGTGAAAGATTAGTTTTGAGGTGTCCCTGTGGCATTTCTCCAACAGCGTTAAAGCACATATCACTTCACAGAGCAGCTCATTGGAAAACATTGCAACAAAACTGTTATGGATGGCGGTGACGAGCTGGTGCGATGCGCTTGCGAGGGGATTCAAACCTGGGAGATAGAAACAGCATGATAGAGGAGACGGCAAAAGCATGCCTGAAAGCTAAATCCAGTCCAGTTATTTCCAGAACATGACATATGCTGGTGAACAAACACCATTTGTTCCAATCAACCTAGGTTTTCAATTACAAAAGCAACACCGCAGCGGGATGGATTTATTCACTGTGAAGAATAACAAAAATTCCTTGTTAATGGTGGAGTGCTCTGTGGTGGCAAGAAACGTCTCTGCCATGTCCCACGATAGACGCATTATCCTCTATTTCTTTGCTCTTTGTATTTGGCGTGCCAACAAAGGGGGAGCATACACACACGGTGGTGACAATATGCACTGTCCATGTCCAGGCCACAGTTCGTTGACCACGAATTGCCACTTGTTAGGCTAAAAAGAGTGATAAAAGAGCTGATAGCTACTAATACAGAGAGCGCGATAGTAATGAAGCAACAGGGGGAACGGACGCACAGGAAAAAAAAAAAAGCACTTCAAAAATAATAACAGCCATGTTTTTATCAGCCACACAGTCGTATAAGCTCTGATGTGAGTCATAAAAAATAATAATGTGGTTTTGTTTGCACACAAAAAATGAATATCTGCAAGTGACAAGCACGCCCGGACTGACTTTTTTTTCCCTCTCTCTCTCTCTTTAAGTCTGCCGGTGCGGCGGCGAGCCGATCAGAGGGATCGGCCAGGCCACTCAGGCCAGGAGCATGTGAGGAGTGAGAGACGATTGGTTTATATCAATTAACACCCGCCCCCACAGTCCGTATCAACCACACAGAGCTCGTGTGGAGGACTGGGTGTGTTACTATGTCAGGTGCCGTCTGCCGTAGCTAGCGAGCGGTGCAAGTGAGGATAATGGACTTCGAACGTGGTAAAATGAAGAGGAAAGGCGGTGCGGAGGGGGACAAAAAAAAAGAAAGGCGCTGGAGGAGGACGCGCCCAAATGCATAAAAGTTACGGATTTGTTCAGCCCCCCCACACACACTCACGGTGCCATTAAAAATTGTGTGTGCCCGTGCGTGCATGCATGCCAGTTTGCATGTGTTGTGTGCATATGTGCCGCAGCAATAAGGCTGTCCCTCTGCTAATTTATTGTTAGATTTAATTCTAGTTGATTTTGTAAGTTGAAGAGTCATTTGTTATTCTTTCTTACTTGCACATTCCTCTAAACTTTGTAACTGGCTCTGGCTAAATTAATATTAAAATATATGTATATGTTTCCTATGCAAAGGTGGAAATATTGCCAGTTTTGGTGCTTCAAACAGGAGGCCCAGAACTAGATCAGAGCAGCTGACAGGTAAAGAACAGACAGTCATCTATCAATGCATGGGATTGAATAGACTATGACTATGTATGAAACATTTTGGAAAAAAAGCATATATTTACCCATATCATTCTTTTGATATTGATTAAATGTGTTCTTGTCGATAATATAATTATTATGCTGGTTGTTCTCACACTCCCAGCAGATGCAGCGTATACTAGCAAGACAAGTCCAGGGAGCAGTGCAAGGGAAAGGCCAACTCAGGACAGAGACAGACAGTCAGACTCAGAGAGACATTGATTATTTTCCTCGCCCTCATTCTAGAGATCTTGATTTGTTTTTCTGGTACCACCAACAACCAAACCCAAAGAATGATTGTATGCGCACAAATGTGTTTCGCTTGTGCCCATGAATTAAGTGTGGGTGTGAGCATGCACCTATGGGCAAGTGCAGGGTGGCCTGGTTACATAACTGACTCCTGGCCTGAAAAAATCTCCCAGTCCGGTCCTGGTGACTAGGTATATTATAAAATGTACAGTGGCCCAAAAGGGACAAAATTTGTCTTATTTGTGATTATTAATGATAAGATGTCATGAATTTGCATTTCTTGGTATGCTCAGTTGGAGTGAGGAATTGTGTGGGAGAAATAAGTGCAATGTGATGCAGATGTAAACGATGATAAATCCATTAATAATCAATTCAATTTTAATTTTCAAACCTATCTTCCTTTGGTTGTCTTTGTGAAATATGAAAACTGGCTTATGGGCTAATCATCTGTTGAAATGTGATTAAAAAAAAAAAAAAACATATTGGACCAAATTGCGAGGAGATATTCAACAGATGACCTTTTTGCAATCCAGCCCGATGAAGCTAAACCCAGCAAACGAGTACCTGGACTGCAAGTCAAACAACTCAAAGGTCATTGGCACGTTTGCAACGCTGATAGCATCACTTGTTTGCGAGTTCTGCTGTGTCATTGCCAAATTAAATGTTTAGTGGGGTGAGGGGGGTCCCATTTACTTGTTTTTGTATCTGGTGGCCAAGATATGATGCAAAGGAAAAAGTACACACTACAGAGCCAGGCGATTAAGATTAATTGAGAATCTATACACTGTCCTCTAGCAGTAGGTTGTTTTCTTGTTTGCTGGATGCATGCGTGTGCCAATTCTTCACTGTTGAGCGGTGCCAAATTGCCTGTGTGTGTGTGTGTGTGTGTGTGTGTGTGTGTGTGTGTGGGTGGGTGTGCAGTGTATCAGGGGAGGGGGGGAGCCCGTTGGGGTTCTGGAAGGTGCAGTGTGAGGTGATGAATCGGATGCTTTTGTGCTGTCTGTAAAGCAGTGAAGGACAGAAAGGTGAGGGGGGAAAGAAAGGGGAAGGAAAGAGCAGGACAGATAAAATAGCAGAGATCAGAGGCTGTGAAAAGTGGGGTGTACGGCAGGTGAGATGAGGGAGGGAGGGGGAGGAAGAACCAGCATGTGTGAGACCGACGGTGTGTTGGAGAACACTGCACTATTGTCTCCTCCGCTCGCGAAGAGACAAAGAATGTCGCCAATCAAGTTGGTGAAAAGAAATGGCGGGTGTAATACGGCGCTGACCTCGTGACCTCCACCTTCACACGTGAGCCAATCAATAAGCTCAGCCAAAACTGCTGCTGTGGCAACTTCCCTGCCCGCGCAAATTTGTAGCGTGAAACTCGAGCAAAGTCATGGAACTCAAGTGGAACTTGTAAAAAATTCACTCTCATCCTTTTATTCAAAACTGGACATTAATTTATTATTTTCATCATTTCAGTCTGTCCAAATGCTCAAGTTTTTCTCATTCACGAAAATTTTGTAAAAAAAAAAAAGTTATAATTTTCCTTAAAAATGCAAAGCATGAAAATCGTCTTTTTTCTAAGGCTGCAAATCTCATTTGCGTTCCAAATTACAGCCTTAACAAGCTAGCGCCGCCGCAGAGCCTTAATCACTGCTCGTAGGCCGTAGATGGATGGATGCAACTGCATCATGCAACAAAACAGCTGCCTGGATAAATAAAAGAATAAATACAGGGCGGGAAAAACGACCCGTCATCAGGAGAGAATTCCCAAGTTGGCGGAAAAAGTAGCAGAAAGTCGAGCGTTGCAATCTCAGCAGCAGCGGTGGGGACTGATTAAGAATCAAGTGCATTTTTATGCGTATGCTAATTAAAGATTTATCAAGATTAATTAAGCCATCATGGCAACGGTGATGGAGACGTCGGCATGCCTGACACATTTTCATTTCACATGGCCGTGCACGACTTTGCTCTGCAAATAGCTGACGTGAATGCAATGTCGCGACTTTGAAAGGCGATATGCTAATGATCCCATGTATTTTCATTCATCGTCGTGACACCTCATGGGTTGTTTCTGATGAGAGAATAAATAAATAAAAAATTTTTTAACACATTTTGAATGGCACAGCATTACATTAGAGACCAGGTGGGAGGATAAGATGGTCAACTGCCTTGAAATGTGATATTTAAGAGACCTTTAAAACGAAAACACCCGGGACCTTTCTGGGATTTTATTCTCATTTTCTCCAAACGTGGCGAGGAATATTTACAATTATTTGCCCAAAATAGTAAATCAATTTTTTTTGCAATGTTTCAATAATAAATGTATAAATACATAAATAATATACAAATACATGAATCATTATTGTTCAACAATCTAGGAAGAAATATTCATTTTTATTTTGTTTATTAATTAAGCTGTCTGCTTTCAATTCACGTGTATTATTGTCACAGACAAACAGTCAGAAAATAATAGATTAATTGAAAACGATCAAAATTAATCGATTAATATTTGATAAGTAAATTAATCGATTTTTAACTATTTTAGAGCCATTTTTTTAAGCTTAAAATTGTCCAAACCCTCTGTTAACCCCTCAACAAAATGATTTTGCAGGATCTCCGTCAACAAAATAATTTTGCAGGATCTCTGTGTAAACTAGCTCTCCTACGCATTCGCATGTAAATATGCCAGGGGTCCTCCGAGGCCATCTCAACAAAGCTTCATCTCCATCGTGCTACACGCTAAGCAGCCAAGAGAGTGGGAAGCATGGTGGCGTCCTCACCTGCTCCCTCCAAATGCATTCAGCTCATTGCCCATACAAAAAAAAAATCAAATCCCCTAAAACTTTATACGCACCAATTTGCATGTTAACAGCCAACGCCGTCTGCTCCTAAACAGCTCTGCATTCACTCCATGCAGAAAAAGGTTCAAACTATCCCCGTGGCATCAAAGCCTGAGAAGGAGGGATGAAGCTGTGTGCTTCCATCATCACACCTCAACAGAGGGAAGGTGCACCTCTTTGTTATCATAATGAGCAAAAGCAGATGGCTCCACGCAAGGCCCACAATATGGCCGCTCTAATCCAATACTTTTCATTCATTTTCATTGATGTAATCAAACCATTGGAGTCCATCATATCTACTTTGCTAATACATGGATGGATGGAGCTTTATGGTGACAATGAAGACGGGTCGGTAATTACGACCTTAGACCTCGCTAATGAGACCTGTAGCCCGTGGTGCAAAATGGAACATGAGCAGACTTTAAATGTTACGCTTATTAGCAAGCGCAGGAGGTTGTCTGGCCATGCGGGGAAATACTGTAGCTGCCTTCACAAAGACAATATCGAGTGACTAATAAACAAGATGCAGAATTTGTAATATTTTATACTGTAGTGTTAAGTCCCCCATTCTCACCTCGAAGCAATTTATTTAATATGGATAAATTAAAAAAAAAAAAAAAAAAAAAGGATGGAGCTGGAGTTTTTGTGAAAAACAACAGATTTGAACCTTATACATGAGAACGTTGAGACGGACGTATTAAACACGAGGTCACCGTGCTGCCATTCAAACACATTGAGACTTCTGCACTTGATTTTAATTGCCCTTCACTTGTACGAGCTGAATATACAAAACTTCCACTTTAAAATGCAACAGCGATAATATCATATTTTATGGCTGAAAATTTAATCAGGCTCGCCATTTATGTCTACAAACAAATAAAACCTCAGAGGAAGTGTGGAGGAATAAAAGAATCTTAAAAACATCAACATGCTCTTAATTCTTGGCAAGATCATTTTTTAATGCAGTGTGGCCCGTCGAGGACTCAAACTGGAATGGCCCCTGACAGGGAAAACTGATGTATACATTATAAGATCTTCTAAAATATCCTCATACCTGACACATGCAATCGGTAAACTTCCTGAATTGTAAAATTTCCGCTGTCGACATTCTACAGTTAATCATCCTAAATACATCGACATAAGGGATATTTGCTCCAATCTCCTCTAGAAGACCTCACAGCAGGAAGCCCTCCAGAGGAGCAATTAAAGCCCAATTTCCAATTCAGATGCCCCTAATGCTTGAGCACATCTTCATCCTCCTCCTCCTCCTCCTCCTGGTCAGCAAGTGCAACAGTACTCACCCCCAGTTTCTTACTCCGTATCCTCACGTATCCCTGTTTGACTATGTCGTTGAAGTTGGAAGCCATGGTGGAGGGATTCCCAGCGCATGCGAGTAGGAAGGGTGGGAAAATAAATGAAAGGAAGAAACCTTTGTCTTTTTGTCGCTTGCCTGCGTGATGCCAAATGTCTCACTCGAGGTTCTGTCCGTGAAACATCCGGTAGGAGGAGAAGCGAGCAGCGTGCAACCTGCTCCTGTGTCAGCGCTTTCACGCTGCCCAGCTTCAGCGGTGCTGTCCATTTGGGGAGGGGAGGGAGGAGAGAGAGATGGGGAGAGGTTGAGAAGGAGGGAGGGAGGGAGTGAGTGAGGCAGGGAGATACCATTTGTCAGCTGATTCATTCGAGCAGGGGCGCCCGTGTGAATACTGGACTGCACCATCTGGGACACAGAAGTGGATGGGGGGAGGGGGGCAACAGTTTAATTGTGTACCGTATTTGCCGGTGTACAGGTCGACTCGGTGTATAAGTCGACCCCCTAAAATTCGACGGAAATTTACGATTTTATGATATATCCTTTGTATAAGTCGAGCTCAATTGTTGCATTATATTAAACTTCAAAATTCAATATGCGAAATTTATTGACGAAATGTGTTCAAATTCCGGGAGGCCGTGCGCATGCGGCTGTTTATAAGCACCGCGGAGGAGATCGCGGAGCCTCATTCGACTTCCAGCGGCCGGCGAGCTCGCGCACGCCGCCCGGCACCAACGGGAGGCCGGAAATAGCTCCAAGCCGAGCGGATCGGCACTTTATAAGCACCGCGGAGGAGATCGCGGAGCCTCATTCGACTTCCAGCGGCCAGCGCACTCGCGCACGCCGCCCGGCACCACCGGGAGGCCGTGCACACGCGCCAAGTGGCCGGAAATAGCTCCCGCCGAGCGGACCGGCTCTTTATAAGCACCGCGGAGGAGATCGCAGAGCCTCATTCGACTTCCAGCAGCCGGCGAGCTCGCGCACGCCGCCCGGCACATCCGGGAGGCCATGCGCACGCGCCAAGTGGCCGGGAATACCTCCCGCGGAGCGGATCGGCTGTTTATAAGCACCGCGGAGGAGATCGCGAAGCCTCATTCGACTTCCAGCAGCCGGCGAGCTCGCGCACGCCGCCCGGCACAGCCGGGAGGCCGTGCACACGCGCCGGGTGGCCGAAAATAGCTCCGGCCGAGCGGATCGGCACTTTATAAGCACCGCGGATGAAATCGCGGAGCCTCATTCGACTTCCAGCGGGCCGCGCACTCGCTCACACCGCCCGGTTCAAATTTTCTAAGTGCCAACGGCTCTTGCGCCATAAAGAGTCCGCCTCGGCTGGTTCCCCATGTCGGCCAGAACAAGTGAAAATTCGGCCTCTTCCCCTCTAAGTCCGGCCAAGTTTGGCGAATATTTTCTAAGTGCCAACGACTCAACCGCCGTAAAGTGTCCGCCTCGGCTGGTTCCCCATGTCGGCCACCACAAGTGAAAATTCTGCCTCTTCCCCTGGAAGTCTGGTCAAGTTTGGCAAATATTTTCAAAGTGCGAACGACTCAACCCCCGTAAAGTGTCCGCCTCGGCTGGTTCCCCGTGTCGGCCACCACAAGTGAAAATTCGGCCTCTTCCCCTGGAAGTCCGGCCAAGTTTGGCGAATATATTCTAAGTGCCAACGACTCAACCGCCGTAAAGTGTCCGCCTCGGCTGGTTCCCCATGTCGGCCACCACAAGTGAAAATTCGGCCTCTTCCCCTGGAAGTCTGGCCAAGTTTGGCGAATATTTTATATTTTCTAAGTGCCAACGACATTCATTTAGACATGGCGATTGAATGCTTACGTACCGGTAGTTATTGTCGTTGCTTGACGCGCGATGACTCGCACATTCGCTAAATACCCAGTACTTCCCCCTAGCAGTCATCGTCACTGCCTGGCTTTCGATGTCCGTTATTGAGGTGAGAATATTTGAAATTGTTGCTGAGGATGCGTGTTAATGCGACGAACGCTTTATAATGATTCAGTTTCTCGCTGTTTGATGAGCCTGACGGACGCACACCAACGCACAATGAGATGCATGAGAAACAGCCTTGGTTACCATCACATTTGAAGCGATGAATACGAAGTTAAATTTTATGACTCGGTGTATAAGTCGAGGTCGATTTTTTTCGGTCGATTTTGGATCGAAAAAGGTTGACCAATACACCGGCAAATACGGTATATATATATATATATATATATATATATATATATATATATATATATATATATATATACAGTGGGGGAAATAAGTATTTGACCCCTTGCTGATTTTGCAGGTTTGCCCACTTACAAAGAATGCAACGATCTACTATTTTAATCATATGTACATTCTAACAGTGAGAGACAGAATCCCCCCAAAAATTCCAGAAATTCACGTCATATGAATTTATAAAAATTGATAACCGTCTGATGAGGAAAAACAAGTATTTGAACCCCTGGACAAACAGCATGTAAAAGCCATTATTGGCTAGCACAGATGTCAAACGGTTTTTATAGTTGGTGACAAGCTTTGTGCACATTTCGGCAGGGATGTTGGCCCACTCCTCCCTGCAGACAGCCTCCAAATCATTCAGGTTCCGAGGTTGTTGCCTGGCAACTCGAATTTTAAGCTCCCTCCAAAGATTTTCAATTGGATTCAGGTCTGGAGACTGGATTGTTGATCTGCACAAGGCTGGGATGGGCTACAAGAGAATCGGAAAGCAACTTGGAGAGAAAAGATCAACTGTCGGTGCAGTAATCAAGAAATGGAAGAAGCACCACACCACCGCCAACCTCCCTCGGTCTGGGCCTCCACACAAGATCTCACCTCGTGGGGTCTCCCTGATCATGCGAATGGTGAGGAATCATCCCAAAACCATAAGGGGGGAACTGATGAATCAACTGAAGGCAGCTGGGACCACAGTTGCAAAAGAAACGGTTGGTAACACACTACGCCGTCATGGATTGAAATCCTGCCGCGCACGCAAGGTCCCCCTGCTCAAGAAGAAACATGTACAGGCCCGCATGAAGTTTGCCATTCAGCACCTGGACGACTCAGAAGAGGCCTGGAATAAGGTGATGTGGTCAGATGAGACCAAAATAGAACTTTTTGGCCTCAACTCAACTTGTCGTGTTTGGAGGGCAAAGAACACCGAGTACAACCCAAAGAACACCATCCCCACCGTCAAGCATGGTGGTGGCAACATCATGCTTTGGGGGTGCTTTTCACCCAAGGGGACGGGACAACTCCATCATATAGCTGGGCCTCAGTACCTCCCTCTGCAACTGGATACTGGACTTCCTCTGTCAGAGGCCTCAGGTGGTGCGTGTTGGCGACAAAATCTCCGCCAGCATCACGCTGAGCACGGGAGCCCCCCAGGGCTGCGTGCTCAGTCCATTGCTCTTCACCCTGCTGACGCATGACTGCACTGCGACCTACAGCGACAACCGCATAGTGAAGTTTGCTGACGACACGACTCTGGTGGGTCTCATCACGAAGGGCGACGAGACTCGGTACAGGTCGGAAGTTGACCTTCTGACCACGTGGTGCAGGGACAACAACCTCCTGCTGAACGTCAATAAGACCAAGGAAATGATTGTTGACTTCCGGAAGGGTCACACAACACACCTGCCGCTGATCATCGACGGTGCTGTGGTGGAGAGGGTGAGCTGCACCAAGTTCCTGGGGGTGCACATCAGTGAGGACCTCTCCTGGTCCGAAAACACCTCGTCACTGGCAAAGAAAGCTCAGCGCCGCTTGTACTTCCTGCGGAAGCTCAGGCGTGCATGTGCTCCTCAGGCAGTCCTGTCTACATTTTACCGTGGCACCATTGAGAGCGTCCTCACCAGTTGCATCGCTGTCTGGGGTGGTAACTGCACTGAACAGAACTTGAAGGCCCTGCAGCGCATAGTGAATACGGCTGGTAAGATTATTGGTGCTTCGCTACCCTCCCTGAAGGACATTTACACCTCCCATGTCGCCCGCAAGGCAACCTCGATTGCCAGAGATGTGAGTCACCCGGCTCACTCTTTGTTTGACCTTCTGCCCTCTGGGAAGAGGTACAGGAGCCTGCGCTCCCGCACCACCAGACTCGCCAACAGCTTCTTTCTCCAGGCTGTTAGGGCCCTGAACTCGCTACCCCCTTCTGCGTAGCGTGCGGCACTGTTGCGCTATTTTCGGGAATGTCTGCTGTACGCGCACTTGCTCCTTGTTTTTCTGCTCCTCCTATTTATTTATTTATTTATTTATTTATTTATTTATTTATTTATTGTTGTGTTAGTTATTCATTATTTATTCAGCACGCTTTTGTTATACTTGTTTACTTGTTTGTCTGTTGTGAGCCATGTCTTGTCACCGTGGGATAGGGGGGAACGAAATTTCGGTTTCTTTGTGTGTCTTTGGCATGTGGAGAAATTGACAATAAAGCTGACTTTGACTTTGACTTTGATATTGAGGGGAGGATGGACGGGGCCATGTATCGTAGAATTCTGGACCAACATCTCCTTCCCTCAGTGAGAAAGCTGAAGATGGGTCGAGGATGGGTGTTTCAGCACGACAACGATCCTAAGCACACCGCCAAAGCAACAAAAGAGTGGCTGAAGAAGAAGCACATCAAGGTTCTGGAGTGGCCTAGCCAGTCTCCAGACCTGAATCCAATTGAAAATCTTTGGAGGGAGCTTAAAATTCGAGTTGCCAGGCGACAACCTCGGAACCTGAATGATTTGGAGGCTGTCTGCAGGGAGGAGTGGGCCAACATCCCTGCCGAAATGTGCACAAAGCTTGTCACCAACTATAAAAACCGTTTGACATCTGTGCTGGCCAATAATGGCTTTTCTACAAAATATTAACATGCTGTTTGTCCAGGGGTTCAAATACTTGTTTTTCCTCATCAGACGGTTATCAATTTTTATAAATTCATATGATGTGATTTTCTGGTATTTTCTTTGGGATTCCGTCTTTTACTGTTAGAATGTACATATGATTAAAATTATAGATTGTTGCATTCTTTGCAAGTGGGCAAACCTGCAAAATCAGCAAGGGGTCAAATACTTATTTCCCCCACTGTATATATATATATATATATATATATATATACACACACACACACACACACACACCGTAATTTCCGGACTATAAGCCGTGACTTTTTTCCAAAATTTTGAACCCTGCGGCTTATAGTCTCATGTGCGGCTTATATAAGATTTTTTTCGTGATTTTTGTGATGACTCGATCACTTTTATACACTCATCAAAAGGCTGTGGACCACTGTTGTGCGGTATCTTGAAGAAAAAAACAACAACAAAAATACTATTTTGAAACACTACTATGACTGCTGCTTATTCTGGCTGTCTTGCTTGTGACTATTATGAGCTTTAGTAGGAATGCACGCTCGGTGACCTGCGTCAAAGGGCTCTAAACCAGGGGTGTCAAACTCATTTCTTTCGCGGGCCGCATTGTAGTCATAGCTTCTTTCGGAGGGCCATTATGACTGTCAACCCAAATAAATGTATGAACACCTCATATTATATACAGTAAAAGCTACAAAACAAACTGACAAATAACTCGTTTTCAAATCAGACCAGTAAAAGCTGGTCAAAAAAGTAAAAAAAGATATTAAAAGTGAAGACAATTTCCAATTCTAGTAATGACACACGAATTTGATGCACAATTTGTCTTCGCGGGCCACATAGAATGATGTGGCGGGCCGTATCTGGCCCCCGGGCCTTGAGTTTGACACCTGTGCTCTAAACCCTTTCTCTTAGTCTGCCATGTGACTCAGAGATTACACAAAGCAGTGGCGCTGTTTGGACCATCTGCATTGTATAAAAACCCAATCAATCAGCATTTAAATTCAATTCTTCTGACATCTTGCTCACCAAAACCAAGTTGTAATGAATGTGAACTTTTAATGCATTTTATTCAGAAGGTTACTTTGAACCCTGAGGCTTAAATGGTGGCGCGGTGTATTTATGGATTTTTACAGCCTCCAGGGGGCGCTCTAGCAGGAAGCAAGAGCGAGACAGACGAAGAAGAGATAATGCGCCGAAGAAGACGTGCTAGTTTGTGTTTTGAACATTTCGCGCATCATGCAGAACGTGATCAAGACGGACATTACTGAAAGGAAGCTTTTATACACAAACCGTCATTATGGGGGACAAAAGAAATGTAGCTTTTAAGCTAAAGGCAGTCGATGTTGCGGCACCCTTTTCTTTATTTTGTGGTCCCGGCTACTCTGGAGCTATACGTGTCGCTCGCTAATTTAATGTAATTTAGCGCTTCATGCATGAATAAGATTAGCATGAACAGACCCTCATCACACTCGAAGAAATGCATAAAAGCGACGACAAAAGAGAGACTGAGAAAGTGTGAGGCGAAGGATATCTAACGCTATTCCAATCGGACACTGAGGAAGACTTGGATGGTTTCAGTGCACAGGAGGAAGATGAAGACGATGAAGCTCTTTATTTTACTTTTACTAGTATGTTTTTTTATCAGCCCTGTTAGTGCTGTGCTACCGTGTTGCTGCTGTGTTACCGCCGCGTCTCAGTGACTTTTACCGGTATGTTTTATTTAATCAAACCCTATTAGTGCTGTGTTACTTCCGTGTTGCAGCGGTATTACTGCCACGTCACAGGCAGTGTTTGGAAAGAAATGTTAAGGTATGTTATTAAAACTTTAAAAAAGCTTTCTGTGTCCAGTCTTTCTTTGTTAATAACGCGCCTGCACACTTCCGTGTTGCTGCGGTACTACTGCTGCGTCGCAGGCAATGTTTAGAAAGATATGTTAAAGTATGTTATTCAAACTTTAAAAAGGCTTTCTGTGTACTGTCTTTATTTGTAAAAAACTCATGTGCACGTGCGGCTTATAGTCCGGTGTGGTTTATGTAAGAAAAAAACTAAAATATCCCCGAATTTTAGCTGGTGCGGCTTATAGTCCGGTGCGGCTTATAGTGCGGAAATTATGGTGTACATATATACATTATATATATACATTATATATATATATATATATATATATATATATATATATACATTTTTAGTCTTCAGTCAAATCCATAATGAAAGCAAATATGCAAATGTACAAAAGAGCTTTGAGTTGCAGTTAATTTGTAATACGCCGCTTTGTGCTGTTCTTGCCTGCATGCATCTGAATATCATTTCCATATTTTTTGCCAGACAGGTTGCTAATAGGCAAATGCAATTTTCCACCGCCTGTGTGTGTGTGCGCACGAGCACTGTTTTTCGTTTCATTATTAGGTTGCCTTGAACTGATGTTGTTTGATTTGCCCAATAATAGAAGCAGATAGTCCAGCGCCCTATTAAATGATCACATAAATTGTGCACGAAGCAAGACGGCAAAGCGCTCGCCCGTGTGGCTTCTACAGACACAATGCTGCGGACAAGCAATCAAAAAGCACTTAAAATAAATGCGCGGAAGACAAATTTGATGTCAGTAGAGTGAGAGCCTCAGTTTGTTGAATTATGGTTTGGGAATTTTCTTGGCATTAGACAGCAGATGGCTGGGCGACTGTGTATTGATATGACAGGCTGCCATTACTTATATAGATTAAAACCCAAAAGAAGATAAATGGCTCATAGAATGGAGTGAGATAAGAAGCTGCCAGCTAGGATCAAACATCCTTTATTTACGCGCTCACATATTGCAAGGAAAGCTCACCACAGTTTTGCTTCTCATGAAAGAGCGTCGGCTATCCTGGAGCGTGCACACTTTCATTTATTGACGATTGGGGGGCCCACTTTTCATCGAAAAATGTGTTATCCTCACACGGACGCACTATTCCGTCAAGTATCCCACGGTGGAACTCGGCATCTTTGTATCATTTTTACAAGGGCGGAGTAATCTGCCAGCCGTTAAACAGCTCATCACCGATAGTCGGCAAATCTCTCTGGAAGTGTCCTCAAACTTCAGATTTGTCAAGGCTGTTTTGACTCGGTAATCCTCTTTGTGCCACGCAGCCGTCTTCCGCTGAGCACCTCATCGTCTTCTCTGTCTCAAAAAAAACAAAAAAACGTCGAGACTCAGTGTTGCTTTTCCTATATGGCCGCCAAAATATGATCTCGATTTCCACCAAAACTTAACAAAATTCCACTCTAGTTCTGAGGATGCAATTTTGTCTGCTTGGTCAGGTGAAGAACATGCACACACGGACCGCCCCGGCATATGGCCCTGACATACATGAATGGCTGCCAACAAAGGCGGTCGGATGTGTGAGACTCCCTCAAAAGAAGAGAGACCTTCATCAAGGTCATGCACGGAGCAGGCTAATGTGCATCATCTTGCATAAAAACTCACAGAAGAGTGGAAACTGCAACATAATGGAACCCTTGTCCATTTTTTGCAAGTCGTGCGATTAACTGCTGTGATTTTACGTTGTTTTTACGCTCTGTAATCTAAAACTAATTAAATATATATTGAAAGTGAGAACAAACTTAAGATAGGCAGAATGATGAGCTCTCTATTTGGCAAATATTCAAGCACAAGCCGCTAAATAATGAACAAAGCGGGGTGTGACTGAGTGGGAGAGGGCATCTCGATGCCGGGTCAGCATGTTTTTTATTTTTTTTATGTTGGCAGGAGGGGCGAAAGAGACATGGCTAGTGATGGTGATGTTGATTTTTTTTTTTTTTATAGCAGATATGCTAATAGGCACATTGGGAATTTGCTTTGATTACATGTCAGCCTAGAGGGGTAAAGGAAAAAAAATAGCTGGATATGCCCATTTTGTAGAAAAGCGGGTCCTTGGTCATGCATGCTCGAAGGACATCAGCTGGTCACACCATGTGGAACAGCTATGGTCAATTGAATTCTCCCAGGATCCACTCGTGACATGTTTGTGATTTACTTCATATAGAAAATTAAAAACAAAAGGTTGTAGGGCCTCTCTGTCCTTCAAGTTGAGGAGGGCACTGCAGTGAAACCTCCCCCCCCCCCCCCCCCCCCCAAAAAAAAAAGTATCATTATCAGTGAGAGGATACACTTGCTGGTGCTCTTTTGTGTCCTAAATTGAGGTCTGCTCAATGTCACAGTGGCTGTGAACTCAGGGCTGTTTTTCTTGAGATTTGTTCTGCTGCTTTCGCATTTCTCGCCAAAAGAGCAGAGCTTATCACACTTGTCTCCCCATTTGGACGGAGCGTGAATAGCTTCCCCGCTCCCCAGAGAGAGGCACGGGGTGTTTTTTTTAACCACCATTTTGTGCTTCCCCTCAGTGTTAAAGGTCATTTGCTGCCAAATGAGAGTCTGACTGCGCTTGAGCCTATTCTCACCTTTGAGGGGAAAAAAAAAACAAAAACAGGAGAAGCCGAGCATGACTAACATGTGCGCCCTGTAGAGGGCAACATTGTCTTCAGTGATAGATGGAGTCTGTTTAATAACTTTATAAAGCTCCAGTGTGGTCATGTGAACAGGATGCTAACGTGCTTCTTTGACTGCGCATATTATTATTATTAATAATATAATATAAAAAATATATATAATCTAGTATAGAGAGCAAAAAATTATTCTGTTTTAAAAAGTGCCAGGTCATCAATGTATTATTTATTTATATATTTTAATTTTATATTTATCTATTTATATGTTTTATTTTTTATTTATATTTATTGGATTTATATCTCTTTAATTTATTCAATGCATTATTAGTCCAGTCTTGCCTTATCCTCAAAGCGTATCTATGGGAAGTAGCTTCCAAGGCAACCAAAAACTTTAAGGAGCCCCTCTAAGTGGTCATGAAATTGACTTGTAATTGGTTTTGGCACTTAGTGGTGCCTTGCTGCCGTGTTGGACGCCCTCCTGAGATTTAGGCAAACACGCCCTCGTGATGCCGTTGGCTTTTGATTTCATCTGACAGGTTTAATATAAAACAGGTGATACTTTTCTCTCGTATGTGCTCTTCTAGGGATTGGCAGAAGTGCACCAGTCGGGAGCTCACTGTCCAGGTTTGGGACAAAGCGACTCTTTTACCTCCTGGGCTGGCCTCACAACGGCTCGTGTGTGTGAGCGTGGAAAAAAAAAAAGAGTGGAACTCAAACCTCCTCTGTAAATACATAAAAGGTCAGTGTGACGTCAGACTCCACGAGCAAGCACCCGCCGTGATTTTTTATTTTATTTTTTTTTACGGTACATTGCCAGTGAAGGAATGAGGTCGAAATACAAAAAGTCCTGCCTCGCTACAAAAACAGATATGCTCAAACCTCATTGAATAAAGTACATAAGCAGACAAGTATATTCACATATTAAATAAATAAATGAAACATCCATCCATCCATCCATTTTCTGAACCGCTTAGTCCCCACGGGGGTCGCGGGCGTGCTGGAGCCTATCCCAGCCGTCATCGGGCAGTAGGCGGGGGACACCCTGAAGTGGTTGCCAGCCAATCGCAGGGCACACAGAGAGACAGACAACCAATCGCACTCACACTCACACCTAGGGACAATTTGGAGTCTTCAATCGACCTACCAAGCATGTTTTTGGAATGTGGGAGGAAACCGGAGTGCCCGGAGAAAACCCACGCGGGCCCGGGGAGAACATGCAAACTCCACACAGGGAGGGCCAGAGGTGGAATCGAACCCGCACCCTCCTAACTGTGAGGCGGACGTGCTACCCAGTGCGCCACCGAGCCGCCCATAAAAGAAACATTTTAAGCATATAATTATACCTACACACCAAATCAATAAAGAAGACATAACTAGACATTTTTGATAAGTGGTGATGAGAAAGGTTTTTATAACTTTATGATCTGATATATTTCTGAGGACTTTGAAATAACAAATGACTTTTGATATATTGCCTAAATAGCTTAATGACCCTTAAGGAACTGTGGAATGCATGCCTGATGTTTTTTCTCTGAATCATGGACACAGCCAGAGTCGTCTTGACCGTTCAGTACTTGATTGTATCTTGTGTTTTGACTAATGCTAGACGCCAGTTTTTGATTACTACTGAACGTTCTGCACAGAGGGAAATATTTTGGCCTAACAAAGAAAAGATACGGTTGGAAACATGATTAAACTAAGAATATAATGACGTAAGCAAAGACATGAAGTATCAAAAGCACAAACTTTACATAGTCAGGTAAGAGCAATAGATTAATGATGTCACAGCCAAAAGCTAACATAAATTCGCACAAGATGACACAATTGGAAGAATGAGGTACGATAGTGTATGTCCAAGATTGGAGAAGAATGTTCACAGGAAGGTCACGTGGAGATAAAACCAGCAGGTGCCAGAAGGAGCCACCCGAGAACTCGGCCAAAGATGATCGCCAAGGCCGAAAGACGGGAGGGAAGACAACAGCCCCCACCCGAGAACTCGGCCAAAGATGATCGCCAAGGCCGAGAGACGGGATGGAAGACAACAGCCCCCTCCACACACACACACACACACACACACACACACACACACACACACACACACACACACACACGCACGCACACACACACGCACACACACACACACACACACAACAACAGCCCCCCACCTACACACCGAATCGCCCATAACCAGCACCACTCCCATGGAAGCAGACTCTCCTTCGAACTTGCCCCACCCCGAAGACTCATCGCCCATCAATCCCGGCCCACAATGTGCTACTGAATATAAAACTGATCTAACAACCTTGGACTTTGCCTTTTCTGAATGGAGACTTTCCGCTCTTGAAGGGCCCAGCGCTGTATTGCACTTTCCTGAAAACAGAGCTTTTTGAACAAGAATTGTGATTGAACTCAACCAATCTGTCTAAGTCTAATTTCTGCTTCAGTGTCTTTGCATTTTCCTAAATCTGAAGAAATCAAACGAGCACGCAGTGAGTAAATTGGATAACAGATGATTGGCAAAGGCTTTTGCCGTGAGGTGCAGATAACGCGCTCCCTAAATTGTGGACAAAATCCAACACCAGCACTTAATTTGTCTTTATATTTTGAGCTATGTGCATGAATTGTATCACAGAAAGGCATGGAAACCCAAATTTCTGGGAAAAATGAGCCGCAAATGTCAAACATCATTGATTGTGACATTGTGCAAAACCTCGGCAAAATTTACAAAACTTTAGCTCAGTCAGCATCAAGTACTAGCAGAACTAGGATATCTCAGTCCGCAAATTAGCAAAAAAACTCAAAATAAACCAAACTCCAAATAAGTCTTCAGAAAACAGGGGAAATCTGAAGAAAAAATTTCTCCCCAAAAACCGAGGGAGCAAAAACAAACTCCAGCCGAATCGGCCTTGCAAAATTTCACCAAATTTAGTTTTTTACTTCTAATTTCTGCATTTTTCCACCGATTCAGCTCGTTCCAACTTTCAACTGTTCATCTTTTGCCTACCTATTCCACACCTTCCCACTTTTTCAATTTTGAAATTCACACCAAATTTTCCAAAAATTTTGTTTTTCCCTTCTAATTTCTACATTTTTCAACCGATTTCACCCATTCCAACTTTATTCACTTTGTTCACCTTATGCTTACCATATTCACCCCCTTCACCCCCACTTCCACAATTCAACCCTTGACCCTCACTTCCAGAGTGGCGGCCATCTTGGATTGATCATGAAGTGCCCCAATGAACGCGGAATGAACTGGAAGTGCCCCAAATCAAACCGGAATTGACCCCAAATGAACCGGAAGTGACCTAAGGTAAACCGGAAGTGACCCCAAATCAAACCGGAAGTGACCCCAAATCAAACCGGAAGTGACCTTTTTCAACCGGAAGTGACCAAAATAAACCGGAAGTGACCTCAGCTAGACCGGAAGTTCCTCTAATCAAACCGGAAGCGACCCAAATAGACCGGAAGTGACCCAAATCAAACCGGAAGTGACCATATTTCAACATTAAGTGCCCAAAATACCTACATTTGCGCTAACTTTTGCAAATTTTGACCGATTAAAACCGTTTCTACATTTTAACCCCAAAAGTGAACCTCCTGAAGCCGTTTTTTTCCTTTTGTTCCAAATTTCAAAAGATTTTGGCGCAATTTTTTTTTCTTTTAATTCCCATTCATTCTTTATTAGGATTCAAGATTTGCTCTAACTTCTACATTTTTTAACCGATTCATCTCGTTCCAACTTTCAACTGTTCAATTTTGGTTTTCTACTCTAATTTCTACTTTTTTCAACTTATTCAACCCATTCAACTTATTCAACCCATTCCACCTTTCAAGTGTTCATCATTTTCCTACCTATTCCACAACTTCCCACTTACCCAAAATTCCAAATTTTCAGTTTTGAAATTCACACCCAATTTTCCCAAATTTCCTTTTCCCTTGTAATTTCTACATTTTTCAACCGATTCAACTCTTTTCAACATCATTCTGCAGCATTCCCCAAGTATTTATTCAACCTCTTCACCTTTACACGCAATTTCTTCAGGAATTGCAAATTCTAGTTAGTGTGAAGGTGAAGACCTTCACACTATTGTTATTGCTGTCCTTTATTATTATTATTATTAGTGTGAAGGTGAAGACCTTCACACTATTGTTATTGCTGTCCTTTATTAGTGTGAAGGTGAAGACCTTCACACTATTGTTATTGCTGTCCTTTATTAGTGTGAAGGTGAAGACCTTCACACTATTGTTATTGCTGTCCTTTATTATTAGTGTGAAGGTGAAGACCTTCACACTATTGTTATTGCTGTCCTTTATTAGTGTGAAGGTGAAGACCTTCACACTATTGTTATTGCTGTCCTTTATTATTAGTGTGAAGGTGAAGACCTTCACACTATTGTTATTGCTGTCCTTTATTATTAGTGTGAAGGTGAAGACCTTCACACTATTGTTATTGCTGTCCTTTATTATTATTATTATTATTATTATTCTACTTATTCCGCTCACTTTTTTGACGCTTAACTGCTTCCACATACTTCAACCGATTCACTCCGTTCCACTTTTCACTTATTCCAAATATTCATGACACGGCTGCTTACATTTTTTTTGTTCGAAAAATTTTCCGTTTTCACAAAATTCACGATTTTGTGGCATTTTTTTCCCCATTCATTCTTAATGGCAGATTCAACATTTCACATTTTTGTTGTTCCAGTTTGAAATTCACTTATTTCAACACATTCAAATCACATTGGGGACATTCCCAAACTTGCCAAATTCAAAAATTTCACGTTTTCACTTTTAAAATTTGCACAAAATTTTGCAAAATTTCACAAAATTTAGTTTTTCACTTCTATTTTCTACATTTTTCCACCGATTCAACTCGTTCCAACTTTCAACTGTTCATCTTTTGCCTACCTATTCCACACCTTCCCACTTAGCAAAATTTCCAAATTTTATATTTTGAAATTCACACCAAATTTTCCCAAAATTTAGTTTTTCCCTTCTAATTTCTACATTTTTCAACCGATTCAACCCATTCCAACTTTATTCACTTTGTTCACCTTATGCTTACCATATTCACCCCCTTCACCCCCACTTCCACAATTCAACCCTTGACCCCCACTTCCAGAGTGGCGGCCATCTTGGATTGACCCTGAAGTGCCCCAATGAACCCGGAATGAACTGGAAGTGCCCCAAATCAAACCGGAATTGACCCCAAATGAACCGGAAGTGACCTCAGGTAAACCGGAAGTGACCCCAAATCAAACCGGAAGTGACCCCAAATCAAACCGGAAGTGACCTTTTTCAACCGGAAGTGACCCCAAATAAACCGGAAGTGACCTCAGCTAGACCGGAAGTGCCTCTAATCAAACCGGAAGTGACCTAAATAGACCGGAAGTGCCTCTAATCAAACCGGAAGTGACCTTAATAGACCGGAAGTGACCCAAATCAAACCGGAAGTGACCCCAAATGAACAGGAAGTGACCTCAGGTAAACCGGAAGTGACCCCAAATCAAACCGGAAGTGACCTTTTTAAACCGGAAGTGACCTTTTTCAACCGGAAGTGACCCCAAATAAACCGGAAGTGACCTCAGCTGGACCGGAAGTGCCTCTAATCAAACCGGAAGTGACCCAAATCAAACCGGAAATGACCATATTTCAACATTAAGTGCCCTAAATACCTACATTTGCGCTAACTTTTGCAAATTTTGCCCGATTAAACCCATTTCAACATTTTAACCCCAAAAGTGAACCTCCTGAAGCCGTTTCTTTCCTTTTGTTCCAAATTTCAGAAACTTTTGGTGCAATTTTTTTTTCTTTTAATTCCCATTCATTCTCTATTAGGATTCAAGATTTGCTCTAACTTCTACATTTTTTAACCGATTCAACTCGTTCCAACTTTCAACTGTTCCTCTTTTGCCTTCCTATTCCACAACTTCCCACTTACCAAAAATTCTCTACAATTTTGTTTTTCTACTCTAATTTCTACATTTTCAACTTATTCAACCCATTCCACCTTTCAACTGTTCATCATTTTCCTACCTATTCCACAACTTCCCACTTACCCAAAATTCCAAATTTTCAATTTTGAAATTCACACCCAATTTTCCCAAATTTCCTTTTTCCCTTGTAATTTCTACATTTTTCAACCGATTCAACTCTTTTCAACATCATTCTGCAACATTCCCCAAGTATTTATTCAACCTCTTCACCTTCACACGCAATTTCTTCAGGAATTGCAAATTCTAGTTATTATTAGTGTGAAGGTGAAGACCTTCACACTATTGTTATTGCTGTCCTTTATTATTATTATTATTATTCTACTTATTCCGCTCACTTTTTTGACGCTTAACTCCTTCCACATACTTCAACCGATTCACTCCGTTCCACTTTTCACTTATTCCAAATATTCATGACACGGCTGCTTACATTTTTTTTGTTCGAAAAATTTTCCGTTTTCACAAAATTCACGATTTTGTGGCATTTTTTTCCCCATTCATTCTTAATGGCAGATTCAACATTTCACATTTTTGTTGTTCCAGTTTGAAATTCACTTATTTCAACACATTCAAATCACATTGGGGACATTCCCAAACTTGCCAAATTCAAAAATTTCACGTTTTCACTTTTAAAATTTGCACAAAATTTTGCAAAATTTCACAAAATTTAGTTTTTCACTTCTAGTTTCTACATTTTTCCACCGATTCAACTCGTTCCAACTTTCAACTGTTCATCTTTTGCCTACCTATTCCACACCTTCCCACTTAGTAAAATTTCCAAATTTTCAATTTTGAAATTCACACCAAATTTTCCCAAAATTTAGTTTTTCCCTTCTAATTTCTACATTTTTCAACCGATTCAACCCATTCCAACTTTATTCACTTTGTTCACCTTATGCTTACCATATTCACCCCCTTCACCCCCACTTCCACAATTCAACCCTTGACCCCCACTTCCAGAGTGGCGGCCATCTTGGATTGACCCTGAAGTGCCCCAATGAACCCGGAATGAACTGGAAGTGCCCCAAATCAAACCGGAATTGACCCCAAATGAACCGGAAGTGACCACAGGTAAACCGGAAGTGACCCCAAATCAAACCGGAAGTGACCCCAAATCAAACCGGAAGTGACCTTTTTAAACCGGAAGTGACCCCAAATAAACCGGAAGTGACCTCAGCTAGACCGGAAGTACCTCTAATCAAACCGGAAGTGACCCAAATAGACCGGAAGTGACCCAAATCAAACCGGAAGTGACCATATTTCAACATTAAGTGCCCTAAATACCTACATTTGCGCTAACTTTTGCAAATTTTGCCCGATTAAACCCATTTCAACATTTTAACCCCAAAAGTGAACCTCCTAAAGCTGTTTTTTTCCTTTTGTTCCAAATTTCAAAAAATTTTGGTGCAATTTTTTTTCTTTTAATTCCCATTCATTCTCTATTAGGATTCAAGATTTGCTCTAACTTCTACATTTTTTAACCGATTCAACTTGTTCCAACTTTGAACTGTTCTTCTTTTGCCTTCCTATTCCACAACTACCCACTTACCAAAAATTCTCTACAATTTTGTTTTTCTAATCTAATTTCTACATTTTTCAACTTATTCAACCCATTCGACCTTTCAACTGTTCATCATTTTCCTACCTATTCCACAACTTCCCACTTACCCAAAATTCCAAATTTTCAATTTTGTAACTCACACCCAATTTTCCCAAATTTCCTTTTTCCCTTGTAATTTCTACATTTTTCAACCGATTCAACTCTTTTCAACATCATTCTGCAACATTCCCCAAGTATTTATTCAACCTCTTCACCTTCACACGCAATTTCTTCAGGAATTGCAAATTCTAGTTATTATTCTACTTATTCCGCTCACTTTTTTGACGCTTAACTCCTTCCACATACTTCAACCGATTCACTCCGTTCCACTTTTCACTTATTCCAAATATTCATGACACGGCTGCTTACATTTTTTTTGTTCGAAAAATTTTCCGTTTTCACAAAATTCACGATTTTGTGGCATTTTTTTCCCCATTCATTCTTAATGGCAGATTCAACATTTCACATTTTTGTTGTTCCAGTTTGAAATTCACTTATTTCAACACATTCAAATCACATTGGGGACATTCCCAAACTTGCCAAATTCAAAAATTTCACGTTTTCACTTTTAAAATTTGCACAAAATTTTGCAAAATTTCACAAAATTTAGTTTTTCACTTCTAGTTTCTACATTTTTCCACCGATTCAACTCGTTCCAACTTTCAACTGTTCATCTTTTGCCTACCTATTCCACACCTTCCCACTTAGCAAAATTTCCAAATTTTCAATTTTGAAATTCACACCAAATTTTCCCAAAATTTAGTTTTTCCCTTCTAATTTCTACATTTTTCAACCGATTCAACCCATTCCAACTTTATTCACTTTGTTCACCTTATGCTTACCATATTCACCCCCTTCACCCCCACTTCCACAATTCAACCCTTGACCCCCACTTCCAGAGTGGCGGCCATCTTGGATTGACCCTGAAGTGCCCCAATGAACCCGGAATGAACTGGAAGTGCCCCAAATCAAACCGGAATTGACCCCAAATGAACCGGAAGTGACCTCAGGTAAACCGGAAGTGACCCCAAATCAAACCGGAAGTGACCCCAAATCAAACCGGAAGTGACCTTTTTCAACCGGAAGTGACCTTTTTCAACCGGAAGTGACCCCAAATAAACCGGAAGTGACCTCAGCTGGACCGGAAGTGCCTCTAATCAAACCGGAAGTGACCCAAATCAAACCGGAAATGACCATATTTCAACATTAAGTGCCCTAAATACCTACATTTGCGCTAACTTTTGCAAATTTTGCCCGATTAAACCCATTTCAACATTTTAACCCCAAAAGTGAACCTCCTGAAGCCGTTTTTTTTCCTTTTGTTCCAAATTTCAGAAACTTTTGGTGCAATTTTTTTTTCTTTTAATTCCCATTCATTCTCTATTAGGATTCAAGATTTGCTCTAACTTCTACATTTTTTAACCGATTCAACTCGTTCCAACTTTCAACTGTTCCTCTTTTGCCTTCCTATTCCACAACTTCCCACTTACAAAAAAATTCTCTACAATTTTGTTTTTCTACTCTAATTTCTACATTTTCAACTTATTCAACCCATTCCACCTTTCAACTGTTCATCATTTTCCTACCTATTCCACAACTTCCCGCTTACCCAAAATTCCAAATTTTCAATTTTGAAATTCACACCCAATTTTCCCAAATTTCCTTTTTCCCTTGTAATTTCTACATTTTTCAACCGATTCAACTCTTTTCAACATCATTCTGCAACATTCCCCAAGTATTTATTCAACCTCTTCACCTTCACACGCAATTTCTTCAGGAATTGCAAATTCTAGTTAGTGTGAAGGTGAAGACCTTCACACTATTGTTATTGCTGTCCTTTATTATTATTATTATTATTATTCTACTTATTCCGCTCACTTTTTTGACGCTTAACTCCTTCCACATACTTCAACCGATTCACTCCGTTCCACTTTTCACTTATTCCAAATATTCATGACACGGCTGCTTACATTTTTTTTGTTCGAAAAATTTTCCGTTTTCACAAAATTCACGATTTTGTGGCATTTTTTTCCCCATTCATTCTTAATGGCAGATTCAACATTTCACATTTTTGTTGTTCCAGTTTGAAATTCACTTATTTCAACACATTCAAATCACATTGGGGACATTCCCAAACTTGCCAAATTCAAAAATTTCACGTTTTCACTTTTAAAATTTGCACAAAATTTTGCAAAATTTCACAAAATTTAGTTTTTCACTTCTAGTTTCTACATTTTTCCACCGATTCAACTCGTTCCAACTTTCAACTGTTCATCTTTTGCCTACCTATTCCACACCTTCCCACTTAGCAAAATTTCCAAATTTTCAATTTTGAAATTCACACCAAATTTTCCCAAAATTTAGTTTTTCCCTTCTAATTTCTACATTTTTCAACCGATTCAACCCATTCCAACTTTATTCACTTTGTTCACCTTATGCTTACCATATTCACCCCCTTCACCCCCACTTCCACAATTCAACCCTTGACCCCCACTTCCAGAGTGGCGGCCATCTTGGATTGACCCTGAAGTGCCCCAATGAACCCGGAATGAACTGGAAGTGCCCCAAATCAAACCGGAATTGACCCCAAATGAACCGGAAGTGACCTCAGGTAAACCGGAAGTGACCCCAAATCAAACCGGAAGTGACCCCAAATCAAACCGGAAGTGACCTTTTTAAACCGGAAGTGACCCCAAATAAACCGGAAGTGACCTCAGCTAGACCGGAAGTGCCTCTAATCAAACCGGAAGTGACCCAAATAGACCGGAAGTGACCCAAATCAAACCGGAAGTGACCATATTTCAACATTAAGTGCCCAAAATACCTACATTTGCGCTAACTTTTGCAAATTTTGACCGATTAAACCCGTTTCTACATTTTAACCCCAAAAGTGAACCTCCTGAAGCCGTTTTTTTTCCTTTTGTTCCAAATTTCAAAAGATTTTGGCGCAATTTTTTTTCTTTTAATTCCCATTCATTCTTTATTAGGATTCAAGATTTGCTCTAACTTCTACATTTTTTAACCGATTCAACTCGTTCCAACTTTCAACTGTTCAATTTTGGTTTTCTACTCTAATTTCTACTTTTTTCAACTTATTCAACCCATTCAACTTATTCAACCCATTCCACCTTTCAACTGTTCATCATTTTCCTACCTATTCCACAACTTCCCACACCCAAAATTCCAAATTTTCAATTTTGAAATTCACACCCAATTTTCCCAAATTTCCCTTTTCCCTTGTAATTTCTACATTTTTCAACCGATTCAACTCTTTTCAACATCATTCTGCAGCATTCCCCAAGTATTTATTCAACCTCTTCACCTTCACACGCAATTTCTTCAGGAATTGCAAATTCTAGTTATTATTATTATTATTCTACTTATTCCGCTCACTTTTTTGACGCTTAACTCCTTCCACATACTTCAACCGATTCACTCCGTTCCACTTTTCACTTATTCCAAATATTCATGACACGGCTGCTTACATTTTTTTTGTTCGAAAAATTTTCCGTTTTCACAAAATTCACGATTTTGTGGCATTTTTTTCCCCATTCATTCTTAATGGCAGATTCAACATTTCACATTTTTGTTGTTCCAGTTTGAAATTCACTTATTTCAACACATTCAAATCACATTGGGGACATTCCCAAACTTGCCAAATTCAAAAATTTCACGTTTTCACTTTTAAAATTTGCACAAAATTTTGCAAAATTTCACAAAATTTAGTTTTTCACTTCTAGTTTCTACATTTTTCCACCGATTCAACTCGTTCCAACTTTCAACTGTTCATCTTTTGCCTACCTATTCCACACCTTCCCACTTAGCAAAATTTCCAAATTTTCAATTTTGAAATTCACACCAAATTTTCCCAAAATTTATTTTTTTCCCTTCTAATTTCTACATTTTTCAACCGATTCAACCCATTCCAACTTTATTCACTTTGTTCACCTTATGCTTACCATATTCACCCCCTTCACCCCCACTTCCACAATTCAACCCTTGACCCCCACTTCCAGAGTGGCGGCCATCTTGGATTGACCCTGAAGTGCCCCAATGAACCCGGAATGAACTGGAAGTGCCCCAAATCAAACCGGAATTGACCCCAAATGAACCGGAAGTGACCTCAGGTAAACCGGAAGTGACCCCAAATCAAACCGGAAGTGACCCCAAATCAAACCGGAAGTGACCTTTTTCAACCGGAAGTGACCTTTTTAAACCGGAAGTGACCCCAAATAAACCGGAAGTGACCTGAGCTAGACCGGAAGTGCCTCTAATCAAACCGGAAGTGACCCAAATCAAACCGGAAATGACCATATTTCAACATTAAGTGCCCTAATTACCTACATTTGCGCTAACTTTTGCAAATTTTGCCCGATTAAACCCATTTCAACATTTTAACCCCAAAAGTGAACCTCCTGAAGCCGTTTCTTTCCTTTTGTTCCAAATTTCAGAAACTTTTGGTGCAATTTTTTTTTCTTTTAATTCCCATTCATTCTCTATTAGGATTCAAGATTTGCTCTAACTTCTACATTTTTTAACCGATTCAACTCGTTCCAACTTTCAACTGTTCCTCTTTTGCCTTCCTATTCCACAACTTCCCACTTACCAAAAATTCTCTACAATTTTGTTTTTCTACTCTAATTTCTACATTTTCAACTTATTCAACCCATTCCACCTTTCAACTGTTCATCATTTTCCTACCTATTCCACAACTTCCCATTTACCCAAAATTCCAAATTTTCAATTTTGAAATTCACACCCAATTTTCCCAAATTTCCTTTTTCCCTTGTAATTTCTACATTTTTCAACCGATTCAACTCTTTTCAACATCATTCTGCAACATTCCCCAAGTATTTATTCAACCTCTTCACCTTCACACGCAATTTCTTCAGGAATTGCAAATTCTAGTTAGTGTGAAGGTGAAGACCTTCACACTATTGTTATTGCTGTCCTTTATTAGTGTGAAGGTGAAGACCTTCACACTATTGTTATTGCTGTCCTTTATTATTATTATTATTATTATTATTATTCTACTTATTCCGCTCACTTTTTTGACGCTTAACTCCTTCCACATACTTCAACCGATTCACTCCGTTCCACTTTTCACTTATTCCAAATATTCATGACACGGCTGCTTACATTTTTTTTGTTCGAAAAATTTTCCGTTTTCACAAAATTCACGATTTTGTGGCATTTTTTTCCCCATTCATTCTTAATGGCAGATTCAACATTTCACATTTTTGTTGTTCCAGTTTGAAATTCACTTATTTCAACACATTCAAATCACATTGGGGACATTCCCAAACTTGCCAAATTCAAAAATTTCACGTTTTCACTTTTAAAATTTGCACAAAATTTTGCAAAATTTCACAAAATTTAGTTTTTCACTTCTAGTTTCTACATTTTTCCACCGATTCAACTCGTTCCAACTTTCAACTGTTCATCTTTTGCCTACCTATTCCACACCTTCCCACTTAGCAAAATTTCCAAATTTTCAATTTTGAAATTCACACCAAATTTTCCCAAAATTTAGTTTTTCCCTTCTAATTTCTACATTTTTCAACCGATTCAACCCATTCCAACTTTATTCACTTTGTTCACCTTATGCTTACCATATTCACCCCCTTCACCCCCACTTCCACAATTCAACCCTTGACCCCCACTTCCAGAGTGGCGGCCATCTTGGATTGACCCTGAAGTGCCCCAATGAACCGGAATGAACTGGAAGTGCCCCAAATCAAACCGGAATTGACCCCAAATGAACCGGAAGTGACCTCAGGTAAACCGGAAGTGACCCCAAATCAAACCGGAAGTGACCCCAAATCAAACCGGAAGTGACCTTTTTAAACCGGAAGTGACCCCAAATAAACCGGAAGTGACCTCAGCTAGACCGGAAGTGCCTCTAATCAAACCGGAAGTGACCCAAATAGACCGGAAGTGACCAAATCAAACCGGAAGTGACCATATTTCAACATTAAGTGCCCTAAATACCTACATTTGCGCTAACTTTTGCAAATTTTGCCCGATTAAACCCATTTCAACATTTTAACCCCAAAAGTGAACCTCCTGAAGCCGTTTCTTTCCTTTTGTTCCAAATTTCAGAAAGTTTTGGTGCAATTTTTTTTTCTTTTAATTCCGATTCATTCTCTATTAGGATTCAAGATTTGCTCTAACTTCTACATTTTTTAACCGATTCAACTCGTTCCAACTTTCAACTGTTCCTCTTTTGCCTTCCTATTCCACAACTTCCCACTTACCAAAAATTCTCTACAATTTTGTTTTTCTACTCTAATTTCTACATTTTCAACTTATTCAACCCATTCCACCTTTCAACTGTTCATCATTTTCCTACCTATTCCACAACTTCCCACTTACCCAAAATTCCAAATTTTCAATTTTGAAATTCACACCCAATTTTCCCAAATTTCCTTTTTCCCTTGTAATTTCTACATTTTTCAACCGATTCAACTCTTTTCAACATCATTCTGCAACATTCCCCAAGTATTTATTCAACCTCTTCACCTTCACACGCAATTTCTTCAGGAATTGCAAATTCTAGTTAGTGTGAAGGTGAAGACCTTCACACTATTGTTATTGCTGTCCTTTATTATTATTAGTGTGAAGGTGAAGACCTTCACACTATTGTTATTGCTGTCCTTTATTATTATTATTATTATTATTCTACTTATTCCGCTCACTTTTTTGTCCGTTAACTACTTCCACATACTTCAACCGATTCACTCCATTCCACTTTTCACTGATTCCAAATATTCATGACACGGGTGCTTACATTTTTTTCGTTCAAAAAATTTTCCGTTTTCGCAAAATTCACAAAATTCCGGCAAATTCTTCCCCATTCATTCTTAATGGCAGATTCAACATTTCACATTTTTGTTGTTCCAGTTTGAAATTCACTTATTTCAACACATTCAAATCACATTTGGGACATTCCCAAACTTGCCAAATTCACAAATTTCACGTTTTCACTTTTAAAATTTGCACAAAATTTTGCAAAATTTCACTAAATTTAGTTTTTCACTTCTAATTTCTACATTTTTCCACCGATTCAACTCGTTCCAACTTTCAACTGTTCATCTTTTGCCTACCTATTCCACACCTTCCCACTTAGCAAAATTTCCAAATTTTCAATTTTGAAATTCACACCAAATTTTCCAAAAATTTAGTTTTTCCCTTCTAATTTCTATATTTTTCGACCGATTCAACCCATTCCAACTTTATTCACTTTGTTCACCTTATGCTTACCATATTCACCCCCTTCACCCCCACTTCCACAATTCAACCCTTGACCCCCACTTCCAGAGTGGCGGCCATCTTGGATTGACCCTGAAGTGCCCCAATGTACGCGGAATGAACTGGAAGTGCCCCAAATCAAACCGGGATTGACCCCAAATGAACCGGAAGTGACCTCAGGTAAACCGGAAGTGACCCCAAATCAAACCGGAAGTGACCCCAAATCAAACCGGAAGTGACCTTTTTCAACCGGAAGTGACCTTTTTAAACCGGAAGTGACCCCAAATAAACCGGAAGTGACCTGAGCTAGACCGGAAGTGCCTCTAATCAAACCGGAAGTGACCCAAATCAAACCGGAAATGACCATATTTCAACATTAAGTGCCCTAATTACCTACATTTGCGCTAACTTTTGCAAATTTTGCCCGATTAAACCCATTTCAACATTTTAACCCCAAAAGTGAACCTCCTGAAGCCGTTTTTTTCCTTTTGTTCCAAATTTCAGAAACTTTTGGTGCATTTTTTTTTTCTTTTAATTCCCATTCATTCTCTATTAGGATTCAAGATTTGCTCTAACTTCTACATTTTTTAACCAATTCAACTCGTTCCAACTTTCAACTGTTCCTCTTTTGCCTTCCTATTCCACAACTTCCCACTTACCAAAAATTCTCTACAATTTTGTTTTTCTACTCTAATTTCTACATTTTCAACTTATTCAACCCATTCCACCTTTCAACTGTTCATCATTTTCCTACCTATTTCACAACTTCCCACTTACCCAAAATTCCAAATTTTCAATTTTGAAATTCACACCCAATTTTCCCAAATTTCCTTTTTCCCTTGTAATTTCTACATTTTTCAACCGATTCAACTCTTTTCAACATCATTCTGCAGCATTCCCCAAGTATTTATTCAACCTCTTCACCTTCACACGCAATTTCTTCAGGAATTGCAAATTCTAGTTAGTGTGAAGGTGAAGACCTTCACACTATTGTTATTGCTGTCCTTTATTATTATTATTATTATTATTATTATTCTACTTATTCCGCTCACTTTTTTGACGCTTAACTCCTTCCACATACTTCAACCGATTCACTCCGTTCCACTTTTCACTTATTCCAAATATTCATGACACGGCTGCTTACATTTTTTTTGTTCGAAAAATTTTCCGTTTTCACAAAATTCACGATTTTGTGGCATTTTTTTCCCCATTCATTCTTAATGGCAGATTCAACATTTCACATTTTTGTTGTTCCAGTTTGAAATTCACTTATTTCAACACATTCAAATCACATTGGGGACATTCCCAAACTTGCCAAATTCAAAAATTTCACGTTTTCACTTTTAAAATTTGCACAAAATTTCACAAAATTTCACAAAATTTAGTTTTTCACTTCTAGTTTCTACATTTTTCCACCGATTCAACTCGTTCCAACTTTCAACTGTTCATCTTTTGCCTACCTATTCCACACCTTCCCACTTAGCAAAATTTCCAAATTTTCAATTTTGAAATTCACACCAAATTTTCCCAAAATTTAGTTTTTCCCTTCTAATTTCTACATTTTTCAACCGATTCAACCCATTCCAACTTTATTCACTTTGTTCACCTTATGCTTACCATATTCACCCCCTTCACCCCCACTTCCACAATTCAACCCTTGACCCCCACTTCCAGAGTGGCGGCCATCTTGGATTGACCCTGAAGTGCCCCAATGAACCCGGAATGAACTGGAAGTGCCCCAAATCAAACCGGAATTGACCCCAAATGAACCGGAAGTGACCTCAGGTAAACCGGAAGTGACCCCAAATCAAACCGGAAGTGACCCCAAATCAAACCGGAAGTGACCTTTTTAAACCGGAAGTGACCCCAAATAAACCGGAAGTGACCTCAGCTAGACCGGAAGTGCCTCTAATCAAACCGGAAGTGACCCAAATAGACCGGAAGTGACCCAAATCAAACCGGAAGTGACCATATTTCAACATTAAGTGCCCAAAATACCTACATTTGCGCTAACTTTTGCAAATTTTGACCGATTAAACCCGTTTCTACATTTTAACCCCAAAAGTGAACCTCCTGAAGCCGTTTTTTTTCCTTTTGTTCCAAATTTCAAAAGATTTTGGCGCAATTTTTTTTTCTTTTAATTCCCATTCATTCTTTATTAGGATTCAAGATTTGCTCTAACTTCTACATCTTTTAACCGATTCAACTCGTTCCAACTTTCAACTGTTCAATTTTGGTTTTCTACTCTAATTTCTACTTTTTTCAACTTATTCAACCCATTCAACTTATTCAACCCATTCCACCTTTCAACTGTTCATCATTTTCCTACCTATTCCACAACTTCCCACTTACCCAAAATTCCAAAATTTCAGTTTTGAAATTCACACCCAATTTTCCCAAATTTCCTTTTCCCTTGTAATTTCTACATTTTTCAACCGATTCAACTCTTTTCAACATCATTCTGCAGCATTCCCCAAGTATTTATTCAACCTCTTCACCTTCACACGCAATTTCTTCAGGAATTGCAAATTCTAGTTATTATTATTATTATTCTACTTATTCCGCTCACTTTTTTGTCCGTTAACTACTTCCACATACTTCAACCGATTCACTCCATTCCACTTTTCACTGATTCCAAATATTCATGACACGGGTGCTTACATTTTTTTCGTTCAAAAAATTTTCCGTTTTCGCAAAATTCACAAAATTCTGGCAAATTCTTCCCCATTCATTCTTAATGGCAGATTCAACATTTCACATTTTTGTTGTTCCAGTTTGAAATTCACTTATTTCAACACATTCAAATCACATTGGGGACATTCCCAAACTTGCCAAATTCAAAAATTTCACGTTTTAACTTTTAAAATTTGCACAAAATTTTGCGAAATTTCACTAAATTTAGTTTTTCACTTCTAATTTCTACATTTTTCCACCGATTCAACCCGTTCCAACTTTCAACTGTTCATCTTTTGCCTACCTATTCCACACCTTCCCACTGAGCAAAATTTCCAAATTTTCAATTTTGAAATTGTCACCAAATTTTCCAAAAATTTAGTTTTTCCCTTCTAATTTCTATATTTTTCGACCGATTCAACCCATTCCAACTTTATTCACTATGTTCACCTTATGCTTACCATATTCACCCCCTTCACCCCCACTTCCACAATTCAACCCTTGACCCCCACTTCCAGAGTGGCGGCCATCTTGGATTGACCCTGAAGTGCCCCAATGTACGCGGAATGAACCGGAAGTGCCCCAAATCAAACCGGGATTGACCCCAAATGAACCGGAAGTGACCTCAGGTAAACCGGAAGTGACCCCAAATCAAACCGGAAGTGACCCCAAATCAAACCGGAAGTGACCTTTTTCAACCGGAAGTGACCTTTTTAAACCGGAAGTGACCCCAAATAAACCGGAAGTGACCTCAGCTAGACCGGAAGTGCCTATAATCAAACCGGAAGTGACCCAAATCAAACCGGAAATGACCATATTTCAACATTAAGTGCCCTAAATACCTACATTTGCGCTAACTTTTGCAAATTTTGCCCGATTAAACCCATTTCAACATTTTAACCCCAAAAGTGAACCTCCTGAAGCTGTTTTTTTTCCTTTTGTTCCAAATTTCTGAAACTTTTGGTGCAATTTTTTTTTCTTTTAATTCCCATTCATTCTCTATTAGGATTCAAGATTTGCTCTAACTTCTACATTTTTTAACCGATTCAACTCGTTCCAACTTTCAACTGTTCCTCTTTTGCCTTCCTATTCCACAACTTCCCACTTACCAAAAAATCTCTACAATTTTGTTTTTCTACTCTAATTTCTACATTTTCAACTTATTCAACTCATTCTACCTTTCACTTGTTCATCATTTTCCTACCTATTCCACAACTTCCCACTTACCCAAAATTCCAAATTTTCAATTTTGAAATTCACACCCAATTTTCCCAAATTTCCTTTTTCCCTTGTAATTTCTACATTTTTCAACCGATTCAACTCTTTTCAACATCATTCTGCAACATTCCCCAAGTAGTTATTCAACCTCTTCACCTTCACACGCAATTTCTTCAGGAATTGCAAATTCTAGTTATTATTATTATTCTACTTATTCCGCTCACTTTTTTGACGCTTAACTCCTTCCACATACTTCAACCGATTCACTCCGTTCCACTTTTCACTTATTCCAAATATTCATGACACGGCTGCTTACATTTTTTTTGTTCGAAAAATTTTCCGTTTTCACAAAATTCACGATTTTGTGGCATTTTTTTCCCCATTCATTCTTAATGGCAGATTCAACATTTCACATTTTTGTTGTTCCAGTTTGAAATTCACTTATTTCAACACATTCAAATCACATTGGGGACATTCCCAAACTTGCCAAATTCAAAAATTTCACGTTTTCACTTTTAAAATTTGCACAAAATTTTGCAAAATTGCACAAAATTTAGTTTTTCACTTCTAGTTTCTACATTTTTCCACCGATTCAACTCGTTCCAACTTTCAACTGTTCATCTTTTGCCTACCTATTCCACACCTTCCCACTTAGCAAAATTTCCAAATTTTCAATTTTGAAATTCACACCAAATTTTCCCAAAATTTAGTTTTTCCCTTCTAATTTCTACATTTTTCAACCGATTCAACCCATTCCAACTTTATTCACTTTGTTCACCTTATGCTTACCATATTCACCCCCTTCACCCCCACTTCCACAATTCAACCCTTGACCCCCACTTCCAGAGTGGCGGCCATCTTGGATTGACCCTGAAGTGCCCCAATGAACCCGGAATGAACCGGAAGTGCCCCAAATCAAACCGGAATTGACCCCAAATGAACCGGAAGTGACCTCAGGTAAACCGGAAGTGACCCCAAATCAAACCGGAAGTGACCCCAAATCAAACCGGAAGTGACCTTTTCAAACCGGGAGTGACCCCAAATAAACCGGAAGTGGCCTCAGCTGGACCGGAAGTGCCTCTAATCAAACCGGAAGTGACGCAAATAGACCGGAAGTGACCCAAATCAAACCGGAAGTGACCATATTTCAACATTAAGTGCCCAAAATACCTACATTTGCGCTAACTTTTGCAAATTTTGACCGATTAAACCCGTTTCTACATTTTAACCCCAAAAGTGAACCTCCTGAAGCCGTTTTTTTTCCTTTTGTTCCAAATTTCAAAAGATTTTGGCGCAATTTTTTTTTCTTTTAATTCCCATTCATTCTTTATTAGGATTCAAGATTTGCTCTAACTTCTACATTTTTTAACCGATTCAACTCGTTCCAACTTTCAACTGTTCAATTTTGGTTTTCTACTCTAATTTCTACTTTTTTCAACTTATTCAACCCATTCAACTTATTCAACCCATTCCACCTTTCAACTGTTCATCATTTTCCTACCTATTCCACAACTTCCCACTTACCCAATATTCCAAAATTTCAGTTTTGAAATTCACACCCAATTTTCCCAAATTTCCTTTTCCCTTGTAATTTCTACATTTTTCAACCGATTCAACTCTTTTCAACATCATTCTGCAGCATTCCCCAAGTATTTATTCAACCTCTTCACCTTCACACGCAATTTCTTCAGGAATTGCAAATTCTAGTTATTATTAGTGTGAAGGTGAAGACCTTCACACTATTGTTATTGCTGTCCTTTATTATTATTATTCTACTTATTCCGCTCACTTTTTTGACGCTTAACTCCTTCCACATACTTCAACCGATTCACTCCGTTCCACTTTTCACTTATTCCAAATATTCATGACACGGCTGCTTACATTTTTTTTGTTCGAAAAATTTTCCGTTTTCACAAAATTCACGATTTTGTGGCATTTTTTTCCCCATTCATTCTTAATGGCAGATTCAACATTTCACATATTTGTTGTTCCAGTTTGAAATTCACTTATTTCAACACATTCAAATCACATTGGGGACATTCCCAAACTTGCCAAATTCAAAAATTTCACGTTTTCACTTTTAAAATTTGCACAAAATTTTGCAAAATTTCACAAAATTTAGTTTTTCACTTCTAGTTTCTACATTTTTCCACCGATTCAACTCGTTCCAACTTTCAACTGTTCATCTTTTGCCTACCTATTCCACACCTTCCCACTTAGCAAAATTTCCAAATTTTCAATTTTGAAATTCACACCAAATTTTCCCAAAATTTAGTTTTTCCCTTCTAATTTCTACATTTTTCAACCGATTCAATCCATTCCAACTTTATTCACTTTGTTCACCTTATGCTTACCATATTCACCCCCTTCACCCCCACTTCCACAATTCAACCCTTGACCCCCACTTCCAGAGTGGCGGCCATCTTGGATTGACCCTGAAGTGCCCCAATGAACCCGGAATGAACTGGAAGTGCCCCAAATCAAACCGGAATTGACCCCAAATGAACCGGAAGTGACCTCAGGTAAACCGGAAGTGACCCCAAATCAAACCGGAAGTGACCCCAAATGAACCGGAAGTGACATCAGGTAAACCGGAAGTGACCCCAAATCAAACCGGAAGTGACCCCAAATCAAACCGGAAGTGACCTTTTTCAACCGGAAGTGACCTTTCTCAACCGGAAGTGACCCCAAATAAACCGGAAGTGACCTCAGCTGGACCGGAAGTGCCTCTAATCAAACCGGAAGTGACCCAAATCAAACCGGAAATGACCATATTTCAACATTAAGTGCCCTAAATACCTACATTTGCGCTACCTTTTGCAAATTTTGCCCGATTAAACCCATTTCAACATTTTAACCCCAAAAGTGAACCTCCTGAAGCCGTTTCTTGCCTTTTGTTCCAAATTTCAGAAACTTTTGGTGCAATTTTTTTTTCTTTTAATTCCCATTCATTCTTTATTAGGATTCAAGATTTGCTCTAACTTCTACATTTTTTAACCGATTCAACTCGTTCCAACTTTCAACTGTTCCTCTTTTGCCTTCCTATTCCACAACTTCCCACTTACCAAAAAATTCTCTACAATTTTGTTTTTCTACTCTAATTTCTACATTTTCAACTTATTCAACCCATTCCACCTTTCAACTGTTCATCATTTTCCTACCTATTCCACAACTTCCCACTTACCCAAAATTCCAAATTTTCAATTTTGAAATTCACACCCAATTTTCCCAAATTTCCTTTTTCCCTTGTAATTTCTACATTTTTCAACCGATTCAACTCTTTTCAACATCATTCTGCAACATTCCCCAAGTATTTATTCAACCTCTTCACCTTCACACGCAATTTCTTCAGGAATTGCAAATTCTAGTTATTATTATTCTACTTATTCCGCTCACTTTTTTGACGCTTAACTCCTTCCACATACTTCAACCGATTCACTCCGTTCCACTTTTCACTTATTCCAAATATTCATGACACGGCTGCTTACATTTTTTTTGTTCGAAAAATTTTCCGTTTTCACAAAATTCACGATTTTGTGGCATTTTTTTCCCCATTCATTCTTAATGGCAGATTCAACATTTCACATTTTTGTTGTTCCAGTTTGAAATTCACTTATTTCAACACATTCAAATCACATTGGGGACATTCCCAAACTTGCCAAATTCAAAAATTTCACGTTTTCACTTTTAAAATTTGCACAAAATTTTGCAAAATTTCACAAAATTTAGTTTTTCACTTCTAGTTTCTACATTTTTCCACCGATTCAACTCGTTCCAACTTTCAACTGTTCATCTTTTGCCTACCTATTCCACACCTTCCCACTTAGCAAAATTTCCAAATTTTCAATTTTGAAATTCACACCAAATTTTCCCAAAATTTAGTTTTTCCCTTCTAATTTCTACATTTTTCAACCGATTCAACCCATTCCAACTTTATTCACTTTGTTCACCTTATGCTTACCATATTCACCCCCTTCACCCCCACTTCCACAATTCAACCCTTGACCCCCACTTCCAGAGTGGCGGCCATCTTGGATTGACCCTGAAGTGCCCCAATGAACCCGGAATGAACTGGAAGTGCCCCAAATCAAACCGGAATTGACCCCAAATGAACCGGAAGTGACCTCAGGTAAACCGGAAGTGACCCCAAATCAAACCGGAAGTGACCCCAAATCAAACCGGAAGTGACCTTTTTAAACCGGAAGTGACCCCAAATAAACCGGAAGTGACCTCAGCTAGACCGGAAGTGCCTCTAATCAAACCGGAAGTGACCTAAATAGACCGGAAGTGCCTCTAATCAAACCGGAAGTGACCCAAATCAAACCGGAAATGACCATATTTCAACATTAAGTGCCCTAAATACCTACATTTGCGCTAACTTTTGCAAATTTTGCCCGATTAAACCCATTTCAACATTTTAACCCCAAAAGTGAACCTCCTGAAGCCGTTTCTTTCCTTTTGTTCCAAATTTCAGAAACTTTTGGTGCAATTTTTTTTTCTTTTAATTCCCATTCATTCTCTATTAGGATTCAAGATTTGCTCTAACTTCTACATTTTTTAACCGATTCAACTCGTTCCAACTTTCAACTGTTCCTCTTTTGCCTTCCTATTCCACAACTTCCCACTTACCAAAAATTCTCTACAATTTTGTTTTTCTACTCTAATTTCTACATTTTCAACTTATTCAACCCATTCCACCTTTCAACTGTTCATCATTTTCCTACCTATTCCACAACTTCCCACTTACCCAAAATTCCAAATTTTCAATTTTGAAATTCACACCCAATTTTCCCAAATTTCCTTTTTCCCTTGTAATTTCTACATTTTTCAACCGATTCAACTCTTTTCAACATCATTCTGCAACATTCCCCAAGTATTTATTCAACCTCTTCACCTTCACACGCAATTTCTTCAGGAATTGCAAATTCTAGTTATTAGTGTGAAGGTGAAGACCTTCACACTATTGTTATTGCTGTCCTTTATTATTATTATTAGTGTGAAGGTGAAGACCTTCACACTATTGTTATTGCTGTCCTTTATTATTATTATTATTATTATTATTATTATTATTATTCTACTTATTCCGCTCACTTTTTTGACGCTTAACTCCTTCCACATACTTCAACCGATTCACTCCGTTCCACTTTTCACTTATTCCAAATATTCATGACACGGCTGCTTACATTTTTTTTGTTCGAAAAATTTTCCGTTTTCACAAAATTCACGATTTTGTGGCATTTTTTTCCCCATTCATTCTTAATGGCAGATTCAACATTTCACATTTTTGTTGTTCCAGTTTGAAATTCACTTATTTCAACACATTCAAATCACATTGGGGACATTCCCAAACTTGCCAAATTCAAAAATTTCACGTTTTCACTTTTAAAATTTGCACAAAATTTTGCAAAATTTCACAAAATTTAGTTTTTCACTTCTAGTTTCTACATTTTTCCACCGATTCAACTCGTTCCAACTTTCAACTGTTCATCTTTTGCCTACCTATTCCACACCTTCCCACTTAGCAAAATTTCCAAATTTTCAATTTTGAAATTCACACCAAATTTTCCCAAAATTTAGTTTTTTCCCTTCTAATTTCTACATTTTTCAACCGATTCAACCCATTCCAACTTTATTCACTTTGTTCACCTTATGCTTACCATATTCACCCCCTTCACCCCCACTTCCACAATTCAACCCTTGACCCCCACTTCCAGAGTGGCGGCCATCTTGGATTGACCCTGAAGTGCCCCAATGAACCCGGAATGAACTGGAAGTGCCCCAAATCAAACCGGAATTGACCCCAAATGAACCGGAAGTGACCTCAGGTAAACCGGAAGTGACCCCAAATCAAACCGGAAGTGACCCCAAATCAAACCGGAAGTGACCTTTTTCAACCGGAAGTGACCTTTTTAAACCGGAAGTGACCCCAAATAAACCGGAAGTGACCTGAGCTAGACCGGAAGTGCCTCTAATCAAACCGGAAGTGACCCAAATCAAACCGGAAATGACCATATTTCAACATTAAGTGCCCTAATTACCTACATTTGCGCTAACTTTTGCAAATTTTGCCCGATTAAACCCATTTCAACATTTTAACCCCAAAAGTGAACCTCCTGAAGCCGTTTCTTTCCTTTTGTTCCAAATTTCAGAAACTTTTGGTGCAATTTTTTTTTCTTTTAGTTCCCATTCATTCTCTATTAGGATTCAAGATTTGCTCTAACTTCTACATTTTTTAACCGATTCAACTCGTTCCAACTTTCAACTGTTCCTCTTTTGCCTTCCTATTCCACAACTTCCCACTTACCAAAAATTCTCTACAATTTTGTTTTTCTACTCTAATTTCTACATTTTCAACTTATTCAACCCATTCCACCTTTCAACTGTTCATCATTTTCCTACCTATTCCACAACTTCCCATTTACCCAAAATTCCAAATTTTCAATTTTGAAATTCACACCCAATTTTCCCAAATTTCCTTTTTCCCTTGTAATTTCTACATTTTTCAACCGATTCAACTCTTTTCAACATCATTCTGCAACATTCCCCAAGTATTTATTCAACCTCTTCACCTTCACACGCAATTTCTTCAGGAATTGCAAATTCTAGTTATTATTATTATTATTCTACTTATTCCGCTCACTTTTTTGACGCTTAACTCCTTCCACATACTTCAACCGATTCACTCCGTTCCACTTTTCACTTATTCCAAATATTCATGACACGGCTGCTTACATTTTTTTTGTTCGAAAAATTTTCCGTTTTCACAAAATTCACGATTTTGTGGCATTTTTTTCCCCATTCATTCTTAATGGCAGATTCAACATTTCACATTTTTGTTGTTCCAGTTTGAAATTCACTTATTTCAACACATTCAAATCACATTGGGGACATTCCCAAACTTGCCAAATTCAAAAATTTCACGTTTTCACTTTTAAAATTTGCACAAAATTTTGCAAAATTTCACAAAATTTAGTTTTTCACTTCTAGTTTCTACATTTTTCCACCGATTCAACTCGTTCCAACTTTCAACTGTTCATCTTTTGCCTACCTATTCCACACCTTCCCACTTAGCAAAATTTCCAAATTTTCAATTTTGAAATTCACACCAAATTTTCCCAAAATTTAGTTTTTCCCTTCTAATTTCTACATTTTTCAACCGATTCAACCCATTCCAACTTTATTCACTTTGTTCACCTTATGCTTACCATATTCACCCCCTTCACCCCCACTTCCACAATTCAACCCTTGACCCCCACTTCCAGAGTGGCGGCCATCTTGGATTGACCCTGAAGTGCCCCAATGAACCCGGAATGAACTGGAAGTGCCCCAAATCAAACCGGAATTGACCCCAAATGAACCGGAAGTGACCTCAGGTAAACCGGAAGTGACCCCAAATCAAACCGGAAGTGACCCCAAATCAAACCGGAAGTGACCTTTTTCAACCGGAAGTGACCCCAAATAAACCGGAAGTGACCTCAGCTAGACCGGAAGTGCCTCTAATCAAACCGGAAGTGACCTAAATAGACCGGAAGTGCCTCTAATCAAACCGGAAGTGACCCAAATCAAACCGGAAATGACCATATTTCAACATTAAGTGCCCTAAATACCTACATTTGCGCTAACTTTTGCAAATTTTGCCCGATTAAACCCATTTCAACATTTTAACCCCAAAAGTGAACCTCCTGAAGCCGTTTCTTTCCTTTTGTTCCAAATTTCAGAAACTTTTGGTGCAATTTTTTTTTCTTTTAATTCCCATTCATTCTCTATTAGGATTCAAGATTTGCTCTAACTTCTACATTTTTTAACCGATTCAACTCGTTCCAACTTTCAACTGTTCCTCTTTTGCCTTCCTATTCCACAACTTCCCACTTACCAAAAATTCTCTACAATTTTGTTTTTCTACTCTAATTTCTACATTTTCAACTTATTCAACCCATTCCACCTTTCAACTGTTCATCATTTTCCTACCTATTCCACAACTTCCCACTTACCCAAAATTCCAAATTTTCAATTTTGAAATTCACACCCAATTTTCCCAAATTTCCTTTTTCCCTTGTAATTTCTACATTTTTCAACCGATTCAACTCTTTTCAACATCATTCTGCAACATTCCCCAAGTATTTATTCAACCTCTTCACCTTCACACGCAATTTCTTCAGGAATTGCAAATTCTAGTTGTGTGAAGGCGATGGCCTTCACACATATGTTATTCTACACCATTCTCTATTATTATTATTATTATTGTGTGAAGGCGATGGCCTTCACACATATGTTATTCTACACCATATTAGTGTGAAGGTGAAGACCTTCACACTATTGTTATTGCTGTCCTTTATTATTATTATTATTATTATTAGTGTGAAGGTGAAGACCTTCACACTATTGTTATTGCTGTCCTTTATTATTATTATTAGTGTGAAGGTGAAGACCTTCACACTATTGTTATTGCTGTCCTTTATTATTATTATTCTACTTATTCCGCTCACTTTTTTGACGCTTAACTCCTTCCACATACTTCAACCGATTCACTCCGTTCCACTTTTCACTTATTCCAAATATTCATGACACGGCTGCTTACATTTTTTTTGTTCGAAAAATTTTCCGTTTTCACAAAATTCACGATTTTGTGGCATTTTTTTCCCCATTCATTCTTAATGGCAGATTCAACATTTCACATTTTTGTTGTTCCAGTTTGAAATTCACTTATTTCAACACATTCAAATCACATTGGGGACATTCCCAAACTTGCCAAATTCAAAAATTTCACGTTTTCACTTTTAAAATTTGCACAAAATTTTGCAAAATTTCACAAAATTTAGTTTTTCACTTCTAGTTTCTACATTTTTCCACCGATTCAACTCGTTCCAACTTTCAACTGTTCATCTTTTGCCTACCTATTCCACACCTTCCCACTTAGCAAAATTTCCAAATTTTCAATTTTGAAATTCACACCAAATTTTCCCAAAATTTAGTTTTTCCCTTCTAATTTCTACATTTTTCAACCGATTCAACCCATTCCAACTTTATTCACTTTGTTCACCTTATGCTTACCATATTCACCCCCTTCACCCCCACTTCCACAATTCAACCCTTGACCCCCACTTCCAGAGTGGCGGCCATCTTGGATTGACCCTGAAGTGCCCCAATGAACCCGGAATGAACTGGAAGTGCCCCAAATCAAACCGGAATTGACCCCAAATGAACCGGAAGTGACCTCAGGTAAACCGGAAGTGACCCCAAATCAAACCGGAAGTGACCCCAAATCAAACCGGAAGTGACCTTTTTAAACCGGAAGTGACCCCAAATAAACCGGAAGTGACCTCAGCTAGACCGGAAGTGCCTCTAATCAAACCGGAAGTGACCTAAATAGACCGGAAGTTCCTCTAATCAAACCGGAAGTGACCCAAATAGACCGGAAGTGACCCAAATCAAACCGGAATTGACCCCAAATGAACCGGAAGTGACCTCAGGTAAACCGGAAGTGACCCCAAATCAAACCGGAAGTGACCTTTTTAAACCGGAAGTGACCTTTTTAAACCGGAAGTGACCACAAATAAACCGGAAGTGACCTCAGCTAGACCGGAAGTGCCTCTATTCAAACCGGAAGTGACTCAAATAGACCGGAAGTGACCCAAATCAAACCGGAAGTGACCCCAAATGAACCGGAAGTGACCTTAGGTAAATCGGAAGTGACCCCAAATCAAACCGGAAGTGACCTTTTAAAACCGGAAGTGACCCCAAATCAAACCGGAAGTGACCTTTTTAAACCGGAAGTAACCTTTTTCAACCGGAAGTGACCCCAAATAAACCGGAAGTGACCTCAGCTGGACCGGAAGTGCCTCTAATCAAACCGGAAGTGACCCAAATCAAACCGGAAATGACCATATTTCAACATTAAGTGCCCTAAATACCTACATTTGCGCTAACTTTTGCAAGTTTTGCCCGATTAAACCCATTTCAACATTTTAACCCCAAAAGTGAACCTCCTGAAGCCGTTTCTTTCCTTTTGTTCCAAATTTCAGAAACTTTTGGTGCAATTTTTTTTTTCTTTTAATTCCCATTCATTCTCTATTAGGATTCAAGATTTGCTCTAACTTCTACATTTTTTAACCGATTCAACTCGTTCCAACTTTCAACTGTTCCTCTTTTGCCTTCCTATTCCACAACTTCCCACTTACCAAAAATTCTCTACAATTTTGTTTTTCTACTCTAATTTCTACATTTTCAACTTATTCAACCCATTCCACCTTTCAACTGTTCATCATTTTCCTACCTATTCCACAACTTCCCACTTACCCAAAATTCCAAATTTTCAATTTTGAAATTCACACCCAATTTTCCCAAATTTCCTTTTTCCCTTGTAATTTCTACATTTTTCAACCAATTCAACTCTTTTCAACATCATTCTGCAACATTCCCCAAGTATTTATTCAACCTCTTCACCTTCACACGCAATTTCTTCAGGAATTGCAAATTCTAGTTATTATTATTATTCTACTTATTCCGCTCACTTTTTTGACGCTTAACTCCTTCCACATACTTCAACCGATTCACTCCGTTCCACTTTTCACTTATTCCAAATATTCATGACACGGCTGCTTACATTTTTTTTGTTCGAAAAATTTTCCGTTTTCACAAAATTCACGATTTTGTGGCATTTTTTTCCCCATTCATTCTTAATGGCAGATTCAACATTTCACATTTTTGTTGTTCCAGTTTGAAATTCACTTATTTCAACACATTCAAATCACATTGGGGACATTCCCAAACTTGCCAAATTCAAAAATTTCACGTTTTCACTTTTAAAATTTGCACAAAATTTTGCAAAATTTCACAAAATTTAGTTTTTCACTTCTAGTTTCTACATTTTTCCACCGATTCAACTCGTTCCAACTTTCAACTGTTCATCTTTTGCCTACCTATTCCACACCTTCCCACTTAGCAAAATTTCCAAATTTTCAATTTTGAAATTCACACCAAATTTTCCCAAAATTTAGTTTTTCCCTTCTAATTTCTACATTTTTCAACCGATTCAACCCATTCCAACTTTATTCACTTTGTTCACCTTATGCTTACCATATTCACCCCCTTCACCCCCACTTCCACAATTCAACCCTTGACCCCCACTTCCAGAGTGGCGGCCATCTTGGATTGACCCTGAAGTGCCCCAATGTACGCGGAATGAACTGGAAGTGCCCCAAATCAAACCGGGATTGACCCCAAATGAACCGGAAGTGACCTCAGGTAAACCGGAAGTGACCCCAAATCAAACCGGAAGTGACCCCAAATCAAACCGGAAGTGACCTTTTTCAACCGGAAGTTACCTTTTTCAACCGGAAGTGACCCCAAATAAACCGGAAGTGACCTCAGCTAGACCGGAAGTGCCTCTAATCAAACCGGAAGTGACCCAAATCAAACCGGAAATGACCATATTTCAACATTAAGTGCCCTAAATACCTGCATTTGCGCTAACTTTTGCAAATTTTGCCCGATTAAACCCATTTCAACATTTTAACCCCAAAAGTGAACCTCCTGAAGCCGTTTTTTTCCTTTTGTTCCAAATTTCTGAAACTTTTGGTGCAATTTTTTTTTCTTTTAATTCCCATTCATTCTCTATTAGGATTCAAGATTTGCTCTAACTTCTACATTTTTTAACCGATTCAACTCGTTCCAACTTTCAACTGTTCCTCTTTTGCCTTCCTATTCCACAACTTCCCACTTACCAAAAATTCTCTACAATTTTGTTTTTCTACTCTAATTTCTACATTTTCAACTTATTCAACCCATTCCACCTTTCAACTGTTCATCATTTTCCTACCTATTCCACAACTTCCCACTTACCCAAAATTCCAAATTTTCAATTTTGAAATTCACACCCAATTTTCCCAAATTTCCTTTTTCCCTTGTAATTTCTACATTTTTCAACCGATTCAACTCTTTTCAACATCATTCTGCAACATTCCCCAAGTATTTATTCAACCTCTTCACCTTCACACGCAATTTCTTCAGGAATTGCAAATTCTAGTTATTATTATTATTATTCTACTTATTCCGCTCACTTTTTTGACGCTTAACTCCTTCCACATACTTCAACCGATTCACTCCGTTCCACTTTTCACTTATTCCAAATATTCATGACACGGCTGCTTACATTTTTTTTGTTCGAAAAATTTTCCGTTTTCACAAAATTCACGATTTTGTGGCATTTTTTTCCCCATTCATTCTTAATGGCAGATTCAACATTTCACATTTTTGTTGTTCCAGTTTGAAATTCACTTATTTCAACACATTCAAATCACATTGGGGACATTCCCAAACTTGCCAAATTCAAAAATTTCACGTTTTCACTTTTAAAATTTGCACAAAATTTTGCAAAATTTCACAAAATTTAGTTTTTCACTTCTAGTTTCTACATTTTTCCACCGATTCAACTCGTTCCAACTTTCAACTGTTCATCTTTTGCCTACCTATTCCACACCTTCCCACTTAGCAAAATTTCCAAATTTTCAATTTTGAAATTCACACCAAATTTTCCCAAAATTTAGTTTTTCCCTTCTAATTTCTACATTTTTCAACCGATTCAACCCATTCCAACTTTATTCACTTTGTTCACCTTATGCTTACCATATTCACCCCCTTCACCCCCACTTCCACAATTCAACCCTTGACCCCCACTTCCAGAGTGGCGGCCATCTTGGATTGACCCTGAAGTGCCCCAATGAACCCGGAATGAACTGGAAGTGCCCCAAATCAAACCGGAATTGACCCCAAATGAACCGGAAGTGACCTCAGGTAAACCGGAAGTGACCCCAAATCAAACCGGAAGTGACCCCAAATCAAACCGGAAGTGACCTTTTTAAACCGGAAGTGACCCCAAATAAACCGGAAGTGACCTCAGCTAGACCGGAAGTGCCTCTAATCAAACCGGAAGTGACCTAAATAGACCGGAAGTGCCTCTAATCAAACCGGAAGTGACCCAAATCAAACCGGAAATGACCATATTTCAACATTAAGTGCCCTAAATACCTACATTTGCGCTAACTTTTGCAAATTTTGCCCGATTAAACCCATTTCAACATTTTAACCCCAAAAGTGAACCTCCTGAAGCCGTTTCTTTCCTTTTGTTCCAAATTTCAGAAACTTTTGGTGCAATTTTTTTTTCTTTTAATTCCCATTCATTCTCTATTAGGATTCAAGATTTGCTCTAACTTCTACATTTTTTAACCGATTCAACTCGTTCCAACTTTCAACTGTTCCTCTTTTGCCTTCCTATTCCACAACTTCCCACTTACCAAAAATTCTCTACAATTTTGTTTTTCTACTCTAATTTCTACATTTTCAACTTATTCAACCCATTCCACCTTTCAACTGTTCATCATTTTCCTACCTATTCCACAACTTCCCACTTACCCAAAATTCCAAATTTTCAATTTTGAAATTCACACCCAATTTTCCCAAATTTCCTTTTTCCCTTGTAATTTCTACATTTTTCAACCGATTCAACTCTTTTCAACATCATTCTGCAACATTCCCCAAGTATTTATTCAACCTCTTCACCTTCACACGCAATTTCTTCAGGAATTGCAAATTCTAGTTGTGTGAAGGCGATGGCCTTCACACATATGTTATTCTACACCATTCTCTATTATTATTATTATTATTGTGTGAAGGCGATGGCCTTCACACATATGTTATTCTACACCATATTAGTGTGAAGGTGAAGACCTTCACACTATTGTTATTGCTGTCCTTTATTATTATTATTATTATTATTAGTGTGAAGGTGAAGACCTTCACACTATTGTTATTGCTGTCCTTTATTATTATTATTAGTGTGAAGGTGAAGACCTTCACACTATTGTTATTGCTGTCCTTTATTATTATTATTCTACTTATTCCGCTCACTTTTTTGACGCTTAACTCCTTCCACATACTTCAACCGATTCACTCCGTTCCACTTTTCACTTATTCCAAATATTCATGACACGGCTGCTTACATTTTTTTTGTTCGAAAAATTTTCCGTTTTCACAAAATTCACGATTTTGTGGCATTTTTTTCCCCATTCATTCTTAATGGCAGATTCAACATTTCACATTTTTGTTGTTCCAGTTTGAAATTCACTTATTTCAACACATTCAAATCACATTGGGGACATTCCCAAACTTGCCAAATTCAAAAATTTCACGTTTTCACTTTTAAAATTTGCACAAAATTTTGCAAAATTTCACAAAATTTAGTTTTTCACTTCTAGTTTCTACATTTTTCCACCGATTCAACTCGTTCCAACTTTCAACTGTTCATCTTTTGCCTACCTATTCCACACCTTCCCACTTAGCAAAATTTCCAAATTTTCAATTTTGAAATTCACACCAAATTTTCCCAAAATTTAGTTTTTCCCTTCTAATTTCTACATTTTTCAACCGATTCAACCCATTCCAACTTTATTCACTTTGTTCACCTTATGCTTACCATATTCACCCCCTTCACCCCCACTTCCACAATTCAACCCTTGACCCCCACTTCCAGAGTGGCGGCCATCTTGGATTGACCCTGAAGTGCCCCAATGAACCCGGAATGAACTGGAAGTGCCCCAAATCAAACCGGAATTGACCCCAAATGAACCGGAAGTGACCTCAGGTAAACCGGAAGTGACCCCAAATCAAACCGGAAGTGACCCCAAATCAAACCGGAAGTGACCTTTTTAAACCGGAAGTGACCCCAAATAAACCGGAAGTGACCTCAGCTAGACCGGAAGTGCCTCTAATCAAACCGGAAGTGACCTAAATAGACCGGAAGTTCCTCTAATCAAACCGGAAGTGACCCAAATAGACCGGAAGTGACCCAAATCAAACCGGAATTGACCCCAAATGAACCGGAAGTGACCTCAGGTAAACCGGAAGTGACCCCAAATCAAACCGGAAGTGACCTTTTTAAACCGGAAGTGACCTTTTTAAACCGGAAGTGACCACAAATAAACCGGAAGTGACCTCAGCTAGACCGGAAGTGCCTCTATTCAAACCGGAAGTGACTCAAATAGACCGGAAGTGACCCAAATCAAACCGGAAGTGACCCCAAATGAACCGGAAGTGACCTTAGGTAAATCGGAAGTGACCCCAAATCAAACCGGAAGTGACCTTTTAAAACCGGAAGTGACCCCAAATCAAACCGGAAGTGACCTTTTTAAACCGGAAGTAACCTTTTTCAACCGGAAGTGACCCCAAATAAACCGGAAGTGACCTCAGCTGGACCGGAAGTGCCTCTAATCAAACCGGAAGTGACCCAAATCAAACCGGAAATGACCATATTTCAACATTAAGTGCCCTAAATACCTACATTTGCGCTAACTTTTGCAAGTTTTGCCCGATTAAACCCATTTCAACATTTTAACCCCAAAAGTGAACCTCCTGAAGCCGTTTCTTTCCTTTTGTTCCAAATTTCAGAAACTTTTGGTGCAATTTTTTTTTTCTTTTAATTCCCATTCATTCTCTATTAGGATTCAAGATTTGCTCTAACTTCTACATTTTTTAACCGATTCAACTCGTTCCAACTTTCAACTGTTCCTCTTTTGCCTTCCTATTCCACAACTTCCCACTTACCAAAAATTCTCTACAATTTTGTTTTTCTACTCTAATTTCTACATTTTCAACTTATTCAACCCATTCCACCTTTCAACTGTTCATCATTTTCCTACCTATTCCACAACTTCCCACTTACCCAAAATTCCAAATTTTCAATTTTGAAATTCACACCCAATTTTCCCAAATTTCCTTTTTCCCTTGTAATTTCTACATTTTTCAACCAATTCAACTCTTTTCAACATCATTCTGCAACATTCCCCAAGTATTTATTCAACCTCTTCACCTTCACACGCAATTTCTTCAGGAATTGCAAATTCTAGTTATTATTATTATTCTACTTATTCCGCTCACTTTTTTGACGCTTAACTCCTTCCACATACTTCAACCGATTCACTCCGTTCCACTTTTCACTTATTCCAAATATTCATGACACGGCTGCTTACATTTTTTTTGTTCGAAAAATTTTCCGTTTTCACAAAATTCACGATTTTGTGGCATTTTTTTCCCCATTCATTCTTAATGGCAGATTCAACATTTCACATTTTTGTTGTTCCAGTTTGAAATTCACTTATTTCAACACATTCAAATCACATTGGGGACATTCCCAAACTTGCCAAATTCAAAAATTTCACGTTTTCACTTTTAAAATTTGCACAAAATTTTGCAAAATTTCACAAAATTTAGTTTTTCACTTCTAGTTTCTACATTTTTCCACCGATTCAACTCGTTCCAACTTTCAACTGTTCATCTTTTGCCTACCTATTCCACACCTTCCCACTTAGCAAAATTTCCAAATTTTCAATTTTGAAATTCACACCAAATTTTCCCAAAATTTAGTTTTTCCCTTCTAATTTCTACATTTTTCAACCGATTCAACCCATTCCAACTTTATTCACTTTGTTCACCTTATGCTTACCATATTCACCCCCTTCACCCCCACTTCCACAATTCAACCCTTGACCCCCACTTCCAGAGTGGCGGCCATCTTGGATTGACCCTGAAGTGCCCCAATGTACGCGGAATGAACTGGAAGTGCCCCAAATCAAACCGGGATTGACCCCAAATGAACCGGAAGTGACCTCAGGTAAACCGGAAGTGACCCCAAATCAAACCGGAAGTGACCCCAAATCAAACCGGAAGTGACCTTTTTCAACCGGAAGTTACCTTTTTCAACCGGAAGTGACCCCAAATAAACCGGAAGTGACCTCAGCTAGACCGGAAGTGCCTCTAATCAAACCGGAAGTGACCCAAATCAAACCGGAAATGACCATATTTCAACATTAAGTGCCCTAAATACCTGCATTTGCGCTAACTTTTGCAAATTTTGCCCGATTAAACCCATTTCAACATTTTAACCCCAAAAGTGAACCTCCTGAAGCCGTTTTTTTCCTTTTGTTCCAAATTTCTGAAACTTTTGGTGCAATTTTTTTTTCTTTTAATTCCCATTCATTCTCTATTAGGATTCAAGATTTGCTCTAACTTCTACATTTTTTAACCGATTCAACTCGTTCCAACTTTCAACTGTTCCTCTTTTGCCTTCCTATTCCACAACTTCCCACTTACCAAAAATTCTCTACAATTTTGTTTTTCTACTCTAATTTCTACATTTTCAACTTATTCAACCCATTCCACCTTTCAACTGTTCATCATTTTCCTACCTATTCCACAACTTCCCACTTACCCAAAATTCCAAATTTTCAATTTTGAAATTCACACCCAATTTTCCCAAATTTCCTTTTTCCCTTGTAATTTCTACATTTTTCAACCGATTCAACTCTTTTCAACATCATTCTGCAACATTCCCCAAGTATTTATTCAACCTCTTCACCTTCACACGCAATTTCTTCAGGAATTGCAAATTCTAGTTATTATTATTATTCTTCTATTTTATTCCCGCCACTTTTTTGTCCCGCTTCTTCTTCCACATAATTCATCCGATTCACTCCGTTCCTCTTTTGACGTATTCCAAATATTCACGAGATGAGGGCTTCCATTTTTCTCGTTCCGAAAATTTTCCGATTTCGCAAAATTCGCGAATTTACGACAAATTTTTCCCCATTCATTCTCAATGGCAGATTCGACATTTCACATTTACGTCATTCCCCTTTTAAATTCACCTCATTCAGCACATTCAAACCACATTCGGAATGATTCTCGACATTCCCAAAATTCTCAAATTCAAAAATTTCACGTTTTCACGTTAAAAATTCCGACAAAATTTCACGAAATTTCGTTTTTCACCTCTAATTTCTACATTTTTCGACCGATTCAACCCGTTCCAACTTCCAACTGTTCATCTTTTGCCTACCTATTCCACAACTTCCCACTTACAAAAAAATTCCAAATTTTCAAATTTGAAATTCAACCAAATTCTTCGTAATTTCGTTTTTCTACTCTAATTTCTACATTTTTCGACCGATTCAACCCATTCCAACTTTCAACTGTTCATCTTTTGCCTGCCTATTCCACAACTTCTCACCTATCAAAAATTCCAAAATTTCAAATTTGAAATTCAACCAAATTCTCCAAAATTTCGTTTTTCTACTCTAACTTCTACGTTTTTCAACCGATTCAACCCATTCCAACTTTCAACTGTTCATCTTTTGCCTACCTATTCCACACCTTCCCACTTACCAAAATTTCCAAATTTTCAATTTTGAAATTCAACCAAATTCTACAAAATTTGGTTTTTCTACTCTAATTTCTACATTTTTCAACCGATTCAACCCATTCCAACTTTATTCACTTTGGTCACCTCATCCTTACCATATTCACCCCCTTCACCCCCACTTCCACTATGCTTACAAAATTCAACCCTTGACCCCCACTTCCAGTGTGGCGGCCATCTTGGATTGACCCTGAAGTGCTCCCAATGAACCTAGAATGAACCGGAAGTGGCCCAAATCGAACCGGAAGTGACCTTAGGTAAACAGGAAGTGACCTCAGGTAAACCGGAAGTGACCCCTAATCAAACCGGAAGTGACCCAAATAGACCGGAAGTGACCCAAATCAACCCGGAAGTGAACTTATTTCAACATTAACTGCCATAAATAGCTACATTAGGCGCTAACTTTTGCATTTTTTGTCCGATTGAACCCGTTTCAACATTTTAACCCCAAAAGTGAACCTCCTGAAGCTGTTTTTTTACGTTTTGTTCCAAATTTCAAAATATTTTGGCGCAATTGCTTTTTCTTTTAATTCCCATTCATTCTCTATGGGGATTCAACATTTGCTCTCACTTCTACATTTTTTAACCGATTCAACCCGTTCCAACATTCAACTGTTCATCCTTTGCCTGCCTATTCCACAACTTTCCACTTACCAAAAATTCCAAAAATCAAATTTGAAATTCAACCATATTCTCAAAAATTTAGTATTACACTTCTATTTTCCACATTTCTCAAGAAATTCAACTCATTTCAACATCATTCGGCATCATTCCCCAAGAAGTGATTCAAAGTCTTCGCCTTCACACGCAATTTCTCCAGAAATTGCATTTTCTAGTTATTGTGTGAAGGCGATGGCCTTCACACATATGTTATTCTACACCATTCTCTATTATTATTATTATTGTGTGAAGGCGATGGCCTTCACACATATGTTATTCTACACCATTCTCTATTATTATTATTGTGTGAAGGCGATGGCCTTCACACATATGTTATTCTACACCATTCTCTATTATTATTGTGTGAAGGCGATGGCCTTCACACATATGTTATTCTACACCATTCTCTATTATTATTATTGTGTGAAGGCGATGGCCTTCACACATATGTTATTCTACACCATTCTCTATTATTATTATTATTATTATTATTATTATATTTTATTCTCCACACTTTTTTGTCCCGCTTCTTCTTCCACATAATTCATCCGATTCACTCCGTTCCACTTTTGACGTATTCCAAATATTCACGAGATGAGCGCTTCCATTTTTCTCGTTCCGAAAATTTTCCGATTTCGCAAAATTCGCGAATTTACGACAAATTTTTCCCCATTCATTCTCAATGGCAGATTCTACATTTCACATTTACGTCATTCCCCTTTTAAATTCACCTCATTCAGCACATTCAAACCACATTCGGAATGATTCTCGACATTCCCAAAATTCCCAAATTCAAAAATTTCACGTTTTCACGTTAAAAATTCCGACAAAATTTCACGAAATTTCGTTTTTCACCTCTAGTTTCTACATTTTTCAACCGATTCAACCCATTCCAATTTTCAACTGTTCATCTTTTGCCTGCCTATTCCACAACTTCTCACCTACCAAAAATTCCAAAATTTCAAATTTGAAATTCAACCAAATTCTCCAAAATTTCGTTTTTCTACTCTAACTTCTACGTTTTTCAACCGATTCAACCCATTCCAACTTTCAACTGTTCATCTTTTGCCTACCTATTCCACACCTTCCCACTTACCAAAATTTCCAAATTTTCAATTTTGAAATTCAACCAAATTCTACAAAATTTGGTTTTTCTACTCTAATTTCTACATTTTTCAACCGATTCAACCCATTCCAACTTTATTCACTTTGGTCACCTCATCCTTACCATATTCACCCCCTTCACCCCCACTTCCACTATGCTTACACAATTCAACCCTTGACCCCCACTTCCAGTGTGGCGGCCATCTTGGATTGACCCTGAAGTGCTCCCAATGACCCTAGAATGAACCGGAAGTGCCCCAAATGGAACCGGAAGTGACCTTAGGTAAACAGGAAGTGACCTTAGGTAAACCGGAAGTGACCCCAAATCAAACCGGAAGTGACCTTTTTAAACCGGAAGTGACCTTTTTAAACCGGAAGTGACCCCAAATAAACCGGAAGTGACCTCAGCTAGACCGGAAGTGCCTCTAATCAAACCGGAAGTGACCCAAATCACCCCGGAAGTGACCTTATTTCAACATTAACTGCCCTAAATAGCTACATTAGTCGCTAACTTTTGCATTTTTTGTCTGATTAAACCCATTTCAACATTTTAACCCCAAAAGGGAACCTCCTGAAGCCGTTTTTTGTCCGTTTGTTCCAAATTTCAAAATATTTTGGTGCAATTCTTTTTTCTTTTAATTCACATTCATTCTCTATGGAGATTCAACATTTGCTCTCACATCTACATTTTTTAACCGATTCAACCCGTTCCAACTTTCAACTGTTCATCTTTTGCCTGCCTATTCCACGACCTCCCACTTACCAAAAATTCCAAACTTCAAATTTGAAATTCAACCAAATTCTCCAAAATTTTGTATTACACTTCTATTTTCCACATTTCTCAAGAAATTCAACTCATTTCAACATCATTCGGCATCATTCCCCAAGAAGTGATTCAAAGTCTTCGCCTTCACACGCAATTTCTCCAGAAATTGCATTTTCTAGTTATTATTATTATTCTTCTATTTTATTCTCCACACTTTTTTGTCCCGCTTCTTCTTCCACATAGTTCATCCGATTCACTCCGTTCCACTTTTGACGTGTTCCAAATATTCACGAGATGAGCGCTTCCATTTTTCTCGTTCCAAAAATTTTCCGATTTCGCAAAATTCGCGAACTTACGACAATTTTTTCCCCATTCATTCTTAATGGCAGATTCGACATTTCACATTTACATCATTCCACTTTTTTCTACATTGTTCAACCGATTCAACTCATTCCAACTTTCAACTGTTCATCTTTTGCCTACCTATTCCACAACTTCCCACTTACCAAAAATTCCAAATTTGAAATTCAACCAAATTCTCCAAAATTTCGTTTTTCCACTCTAACTTTTACGTTTTTCAACCGATTCAACCCATTCCAACTTTCAACTGTTCATCTTTTTCTAACTATTCCACAACTTCCAACTTATGAAAAATTCCAAATTTTCAAATTTGGAATTCAACCACATTCTCAAAAATTTTGTTTTTCTACTCTAATTTCTACATTTTTAAACCGATTCAACTCATTCCAACTTTCAACTGTTCATGTTTTGCCTACCTATTCCACAACTTCCCACTTACCAAAAATTCCATATTTGAAATTCAACCAAATTCTCCAACATTTTGTTTTTATACTCTAATTTCTACATTTTTTAACCGATTCAACTCATTCCAACTTTCAACTGTTCATGTTTTGCCTACCTATTCCACAACTTCCCGTTTACCAAAAATTCCAAATTTGAAATTCAACCAAATTCTCCAAAATTTCGTTTTTCTAATCTTATTTCTACATTGTTCAACCGATTCAACCCATTCCAACTTTCAACTCTTCATCTTTTGCCTACCTATTCCACAACTTCCCACTTACCAAAAATTCCATATTTGAAATTCAACCAAATTCTCCAACATTTTGTTTTTCTACTCTAATTTCTACATTGTTCAACCGATTCAACCCATTCCAACTTTCAACTCTTCATCTTTTGCCTACCTATTCCACAACTTCCGACTTACCAAAAATTCCAAATTTGGAATTCAACCAAATTCTCAAAAATTGTGTTTTTCTACTCTAATTTCTACATTTTTTAACCGATTAAACTCATTCCAACTTTCAACTGTTCATGTTTTGCCTACCTATTCCACAACTTCCCGTTTACCAAAAATTCCAAATTTGAAATTCAACCAAATTCTCCAAAATTTCGTTTTTCTAATCTAATTTCTACATTGTTCAACCGATTCAACCCATTCCAACTTTCAACTCTTCATCTTTTGCCTACCTATTCCACAACTTCCCACTTACCAAAAATTCCATATTTGAAATTCAACCAAATTCTCCAACATTTTGTTTTTCTACTCTAATTTCTACATTGTTCAACCGATTCAACCCATTCCAACTTTCAACTCTTCATCTTTTGCCTACCTATTCCACAACTTCCGACTTACCAAAAATTCCAAATTTGGAATTCAACCAAATTCTCAAAAAAATTTGTTTTTCTACTCTAATTTCTACATTTTTTAACCGATTCAACTCATTCCAACTTTCAACTGTTCATGTTTTGCCTACCTATTCCACAACTTCCCGTTTACCAAAAATTCCAAATTTGAAATTCAACCAAATTCTCCAAAATTTCGTTTTTCTAATCTAATTTCTACATTGTTCAACCGATTCAACCCATTCCAACTTTCAACTCTTCATCTTTTGCCTACCTATTCCATAACTTCCCACTTACCAAAAATTCCATATTTGAAATTCAACCAAATTCTCCAACATTTTGTTTTTCTACTCTAATTTCTACATTGTTCAACCAATTCAACCCATTCCAACTTTCAACTCTTCATCTTTTGCCTACCTATTCCACAACTTCCCACTTACCAAAAATTCCAAATTTGAAATTCAACCAAAATCTCCAAAATTTCGTTTTTCTACTGTAATTTCTACATTGTTCAACCGATTCAACCCATTCCAACTTTCAACTCTTCATCTTTTGCCTACCTATTCCACAACTTCCCACTTACCAAAAATTAAAAATTAAAAATTTGAAATTCAACCAAATTCTCAAACATTTTGTTTTTCTACTCTAATCTTTACATTGTGAAACCGATTCAATCCATTCCAACTTTCAACTTTTCATCTTTTGCTTACCTATTTCACAACTTCCCACTTACCAAAAATTCCAAATTTGAAATTCAACCAAATTCTGCAAAATTTCGTTTTTCGACTCTAATTTGTACATTTTTCAACCGATTCAACCCATTCCAACTTTCAACTCTTCATCTTTTGCCTACGTATTACACAACTTCCCACTTACCAAAAATCCCAAATTTGAAATTCAACCAAATTCTCCAAAATTTCGTTTTTCTACTCTCATTTCTAAATTTCTCTACCGATTCAACCCATTCCAACTTTCAACTCTTCATCTTTTGCTTACCTATTCCACAACTTCCCCTTACAAAAAATTCCAAATTTTGAAATTTGAAATTCAACCAAATTCTCCAAAAAAGTGTTTTTCTACTCTAATTTTCACATTGTTCAACCGATTCAACCCATTCCAACTTTACACTCTTCATCTTTTTCCTACCTGTTCCCCAAATTTCCACTTGCCATAAATTCCACATTTTAAGATTTTAAACTCAACCAAATTCTCCAAAATTCTGAAATTCCACCAAATTCTCCAAAATTCCGTTTTTCACCTCTATTTTCTACATTTCTCAAGTAATTCAACTCGTTTCAGCATAATTCGCCAGCATTCCCCAAGAAGTGATTCAAAGTCTTCGCCTTCACACGCAATTTCTCCAGAAATTGCATTTTCTAGTTATTATTATTATTATTCTTCTATTTTATTCTCCACACTTTTTTGTCCCGCTTCTTCTTCCACATAGTTCATCCGATTCACTCCGTTCCACTTTTGACGTGTTCCAAATATTCACGAGATGAGCGCTTCCATTTTTCTCGTTCCGAAAATTTTCCGATTTCGCAAAATTCGCGAACTTACGACAAATTTTTCCCCATTCATTCTTAATGGCAGATTCGACATTTCACATTTACATCATTCCACTTTTTTCTACATTGTTCAACCGATTCAACTCATTCCAACTTTCAACTGTTCATCTTTTGCCTACCTATTCCACAACTTCCCACTTACCAAAAATTCCAAATTTGAAATTCAACCAAATTCTCCAAAATTTCGTTTTTCCACTCTAACTTTTACGTTTTTCAACCGATTCAACCCATTCCAACTTTCAACTGTTCATCTTTTTCTAACTATTCCACAACTTCCAACTTATGAAAAATTCCAAATTTTCAAATTTGGAATTCAACCAAATTCTCAAAAATTTTGTTTTTCTACTCTAATTTCTACATTGTTCAACCGATTCAACTCATTCCAACTTTCAACTCTTCATCTTTTGCCTACCTATTCCACAACTTCCCACTTCCCAAAAATTCCATATTTGAAATTCAACCAAATTCTCCAACATTTTGTTTTTCTACTCTAATTTCTACATTGTTCAACCGATTCAACCCATTCCAACTTTCAACTCTTCATCTTTTGCCTACCTATTCCACAACTTCCGACTTACCAAAAATTCCAAATTTGAAATTCAACCAAAATCTCCAAAATTTCGTTTTTCTACTCTAATTTCTACATTGTTCAACCGATTCAACCCATTCCAACTTTCAACTCTTCATCTTTTGCCTACCTATTCCACAACTTCCGACTTACCAAAAATTCCAAATTTGGAATTCAACCAAATTCTCAAAAATTGTGTTTTTCTACTCTAATTTCTACATTTTTTAACCGATTCAACTCATTCCAACTTTCAACTGTTCATGTTTTGCCTACCTATTCCACAACTTCCCGTTTACCAAAAATTCCAAATTTGAAATTCAACCAAATTCTCCAAAATTTCGTTTTTCTAATCTAATTTCTACATTGTTCAACCGATTCAACCCATTCCAACTTTCAACTGTTCATGTTTTGCCTACCTATTCCACAACTTCCCGTTTACCAAAAATTCCAAATTTGAAATTCAACCAAATTCTCCAAAATTTCGTTTTTCTAATCTAATTTCTACATTGTTCAACCAATTCAACCCATTCCAACTTTCAAGTTTTCATCTTTTGCCAACCTATTCCACAACTTCACACTTACCAAAAATTCCATATTTGAAATTCAACCAAATTCTCCAACATTTTGTTTTTCTACTCTAATTTCTACATTGTTCAACCGATTCAACCCATTCCAACTTTCAACTCTTCATCTTTTGCCTACCTATTCCACAACTTCCGACTTACCAAAAATTCCAAATTTGAAATTCAACCAAAATCTCCAAAATTTCCTTTTTCTACTGTAATTTCTACATTGTTCAACCGATTCAACCCATTCCAACTTTCAACTCTTCATCTTTTGCCTACCTATTCCACAACTTCCCACTTACCAAAAATCAAAAATTAAAAATTTGAAATTCAACCAAATTCTCAAACATTTTGTTTTTCTACTCTAATCTTTACATTGTGCAACCGATTCACTGCATTCCAACTTTCAACTTTTCATCTTTTGCTTACCTATTTCACAACTTCCCAGTTACCAAAAATTCCAAATTTGAAATTCAACCAAATTCTGCAAAATTTCGTTTTTCGACTCTAATTTGTACATTTTTCAACCGATTCAACCCATTCCAACTTTCAACTCTTCATCTTTTGCCTACGTATTACACAACTTCCCACTTACCAAAAATCCCACATTTGAAATTCAACCAAATTCTCCAAAATTTCGTTTTTCTACTCTCATTTCTACATTTCTCTACCGATTCAACCCATTCCAACTTTCAACTCTTCATCTTTTGCTTACCTATTCCACAACTTCCCCTTACAAAAAATTCCAAATTTTGAAATTTGAAATTCAACCAAATTCTCCAAAAATGTGTTTTTCTACACTAATTTTCACATTGTTCAACCGATTCATCCCATTCCAACTTTCAACTCTTCATCTTTTTCCTACCTATTCCCCAAATTTCCACTTGCCATAAATTCCACATTTTAAGATTTTAAACTCAACCAAATTCTCCAAAATTCTGAAATTCCACCAAATTCTCCAAAATTCCGTTTTTCACCTCTATTTTCTACATTTCTCAAGTAATTCAACTCGTTTCAGCATGATTCGCCAGCATTCCCCAAGAAGTGATTCAAAGTCTTCGCCTTCACACGCAATTTCTCCAGAAATTGCATTTTCTAGTTATTGTGTGAAGGCGATGGCCTTCACACATATGTTATTCTACACCATTCTCTATTATGGCCTTCACACATATGTTATTCTACACCATTCTCTATTATTGTGTGAAGGCGATGGCCTTCACACATATGTTATTCTACACCATTCTCTATTATTATTATTATTATTATTATTATTCTTCTATTTTATTCTCCACACTTTTTTGTCCCGCTTCTTCTTCCACATAGTTCATCCGATTCACTCCGTTCCACTTTTGACGTGTTCCAAATATTCACGAGATGAGCGCTTCCATTTTTCTCGTTCCGAAAATTTTCCGATTTCGCAAAATTCGCGAACTTACGACAAATTTTTCCCCATTCATTCTTAATGGCAGATTCGACATTTCACATTTACATCATTCCACTTTTTTCTACATTGTTCAACCGATTCAACTCATTCCAACTTTCAACTGTTCATCTTTTGCCTACCTATTCCACAACTTCCCACTTACCAAAAATTCCAAATTTGAAATTCAACCAAATTCTCCAAAATTTCGTTTTTCCACTCTAACTTTTACGTTTTTCAACCGATTCGACCCATTCCAACTTTCAACTATTCATCTTTTTCTAACTATTCCACAACTTCCAACTTATGAAAAATTCCAAATTTTCAAATTTGGAATTCAACCAAATTCTCAAAAATTTTGTTTTTCTACTCTAATTTCTACATTTTTCAACCGATTCAACTCATTCCAACTTTCAACTGTTCATGTTTTGCCTACCTATTCCACAACTTCCCACTTACCAAAAATTCCATATTTGAAATTCAACCAAATTCTCCAACATTTTGTTTTTCTACTCTAATTTCTACATTTTTTAACCGATTCAACTCATTCCAACTTTCAACTGTTCATGTTTTGCCTACCTATTCCACAACTTCCCGTTTACCAAAAATTCCAAATTTGAAATTCAACCAAATTCTCCAAAATTTCGTTTTTCTAATCTAATTTCTACATTGTTCAACCGATTCAACCCATTCCAACTTTCAACTCTTCATCTTTTGCCTACATATTCTACAACTTCCCACTTACCAAAAATTCCATATTTGAAATTCAACCAAATTCTCCAACATTTTGTTTTTCTACTCTAATTTCTACATTGTTCAACCGATTCAACCCATTCCAACTTTCAACTCTTCATCTTTTGCCTACCTATTCCACAACTTCCGACTTACCAAAAATTCCAAATTTGGAATTCAACCAAATTCTCAAAAATTTTGTTTTTCTACTCTAATTTCTACATTTTTTAACCGATTCAACTCATTCCAACTTTCAACTGTTCATGTTTTGCCTACCTATTCCACAACTTCCCGTTTACCAAAAATTCCAAATTTGAAATTCAACCAAATTCTCCAAAATTTCGTTTTTCTAATCTAATTTCTACATTGTTCAACCGATTCAACCCATTCCAACTTTCAAATCTTCATCTTTGGCCTACCTATTCCACAACTTCCGACTTACCAAAAATTTCAAATTTGAAATTCAACCAAAATCTCCAAAATTTCGTTTTTCTACTGTAATTTCTACATTGTTCAACCGATTCAACCCATTCCAACTTTCAACTCTTCATCTTTTGCCTACCTATTCCACAATTTCCCACTTACCAAAAATTAAAAATTAAAAATTTGAAATTCAACCAAATTCTCAAACATTTTGTTTTTCTACTCTAATCTTTACATTGTGCAACCGATTCAATCCATTCCAACTTTCAACTTTTCATCTTTTGCTTACCTATTTCACAAATCCCACTTACCAAAAATTCCAAATTTGAAATTCAACCAAATTCTGCAAAATGTCGTTTTTCGACTCTAATTTGTACATTTTTCAACCGATTCAACCCATTCCAACTTTCAACTCTTCATCTTTTGCCTACGTATTACACAACTTCCCACTTACCAAAAATCCCAAATTTGAAATTCAACCAAATTCTCCAAAATTTCGTTTTTCTACTCTCATTTCTACATTTCTCTACCGATTCAACCCATTCCAACTTTCAACTCTTCATCTTTTGCTTACCTATTCCACAACTTCCCCTTACAAAAAATTCCAAATTTTGAAATTTGAAATTCAACCAAATTCTCCAAAAATGTGTTTTTCTACTCTAATTTTCACATTGTTCAACCGATTCAACTCATTCCAACTTTCAACTCTTCATCTTTTTCCTACCTATTCCCCAAATTTCCACTTGCCATAAATTCCACATTTTAAGATTTTAAACTCAACCAAATTCTCCAAAATTCTGAAATTCCACCAAATTCTCCAAAATTCCGTTTTTCACTTCTATTTTCTACATTTCTCAAGTAATTCAACTCGTTTCAGCATAATTCGCCAGCATTCGCCAAGAAGTGATTCAAAGTCTTCGCCTTCACACGCAATTTCTCCAGAAATTGCATTTTCTAGTTATTATTATTATTGTGTGAAGGCGATGGCCTTCACACATATGTTATTCTACACCATTCTCTATTATTATTATTATTGTGTGAAGGCGATGGCCTTCACACATATGTTATTCTACACCATTCTCTATTATTATTATTATTATTATTATTATTATTATATTTTATTCTCCACACTTTTTTGTCCCGCTTCTTCTTCCACATAATTCATCCGATTCACTCCGTTCCACTTTTGACGTATTCCAAATATTCACGAGATGAGCGCTTCCATTTTTCTCGTTCCGAAAATTTTCCGATTTCGCAAAATTCGCGAATTTACGACAAATTTTTCCCCATTCATTCTCAATGGCAGATTCTACATTTCACATTTACGTCATTCCCCTTTTAAATTCACCTCATTCAGCACATTCAAACCACATTCGGAATGATTCTCGACATTCCCAAAATTCCCAAATTCAAAAATTTCACGTTTTCACGTTAAAAATTCCGACAAAATTTCACGAAATTTCGTTTTTCACCTCTAGTTTCTACATTTTTCAACCGATTCAACCCATTCCAATTTTCAACTGTTCATCTTTTGCCTGCCTATTCCACAACTTCTCACCTACCAAAAATTCCAAAATTTCAAATTTGAAATTCAACCAAATTCTCCAAAATTTCGTTTTTCTACTCTAACTTCTACGTTTTTCAACCGATTCAACCCATTCCAACTTTCAACTGTTCATCTTTTGCCTACCTATTCCACACCTTCCCACTTACCAAAATTTCCAAATTTTCAATTTTGAAATTCAACCAAATTCTACAAAATTTGGTTTTTCTACTCTAATTTCTACATTTTTCAACCGATTCAACCCATTCCAACTTTATTCACTTTGGTCACCTCATCCTTACCATATTCACCCCCTTCACCCCCACTTCCACTATGCTTACACAATTCAACCCTTGACCCCCACTTCCAGTGTGGCGGCCATCTTGGATTGACCCTGAAGTGCTCCCAATGACCCTAGAATGAACCGGAAGTGCCCCAAATCGAACCGGAAGTGACCTTAGGTAAACAGGAAGTGACCTTAGGTAAACCGGAAGTGACCCCAAATCAAACCGGAAGTGACCTTTTTAAACCGGAAGTGACCTTTTTAAACCGGAAGTGACCCCAAATAAACCGGAAGTGACCTCAGCTAGACCGGAAGTGCCTCTAATCAAACCGGAAGTGACCCAAATAGACCGGAAGTGAGCCAAATCAAACCGGAAGTGACCCCAAATGAACCGGAAGTGACCCCAGGTAAACCGGAAGTGACCCCAAATCAAACCGGAAGTGACCTTTTTAAACCGGAAGTGACCTTTTTAAACCGGAAGTGACCCCAAATAAACCGGAAGTGACCTCTGCTAGACCGGAAGTGCCTCTAATGAAACCGGAAGTGACCCAAATAGACCGGAAGTTACCCAAATCACCCCGGAAGCGACCTTATTTCAACATTAACTGCCCTAAATAGCTACATTAGTCGCTAACTTTTGCATTTTTTGTCCGATTGAACCCATTTCAACATTTTAACCCCAAAAGTGAACCTCCTGAAGCCGTTTTCTTCCTTTTGTTCCAAATTTCAAAAAATTTTGGCGCAATTGCTTTTTCTTTTAATTCCCATTCATTCTCTATGGGGATTCAAGATTTGCTCTAACTTCTACATTTTTTAACCGTTTCAACCTGTTCCAACTTTCAACTGTTCATCTTTTGCCTACCTATTCCACAACCTCCCACTTACCAAAAATCCCAAACTTTCAAATTTGAGATTCAACCAAATTCTCCAAAATTTAGTATTACACTTCTATTTTCCACATTTCTCAAGAAATTCAACTCATTTCAACATCATTCGCCATCATTCCCCAAGAAGTGATTCAAAGTCTTCGCCTTCACACGCAATTTCTCCAGAAATTGCATTTTCTAGTTGTGTGAAGGCGATGGCCTTCACACATATGTTATTCTACACCATTCTCTATTATTATTATTGTGTGAAGGCGATGGCCTTCACACATATGTTATTCTACACCATTCTCTATTATTATTATTATTATTATTCTTCTATTTTATTCTCCACACTTTTTTGTCCCGCTTCTTCTTCCACATAGTTCATCCGATTCACTCCGTTCCACTTTTGACGTGTTCCAAATATTCACGAGATGAGCGCTTCCATTTTTCTCGTTCCGAAAATTTTCCGATTTCGCAAAATTCGCGAACTTACGACAAATTTTTCCCCATTCATTCTTAATGGCAGATTCGACATTTCACATTTACATCATTCCACTTTTTTCTACATTGTTCAACCGATTCAACTCATTCCAACTTTCAACTGTTCATCTTTTGCCTACCTATTCCACAACTTCCCACTTACCAAAAATTCCAAATTTGAAATTCAACCAAATTCTCCAAAATTTCGTTTTTCCACTCTAACTTTTACGTTTTTCAACCGATTCAACCCATTCCAACTTTCAACTGTTCATCTTTTTCTAACTATTCCACAACTTCCAACTTATGAAAAATTCCAAATTTTCAAATTTGGAATTCAACCAAATTCTCAAAAATTTTGTTTTTCTACTCTAATTTCTACATTTTTTAACCGATTCAACTCATTCCAACTTTCAACTGTTCATGTTTTGCCTACCTATTCCACAACTTCCCACTTACCAAAAATTCCATATTTGAAATTCAACCAAATTCTCCAACATTTTGTTTTTCTTCTCTAATTTCTACATTTTTTAACCGATTCAACTCATTCCAACTTTCAACTGTTCATGTTTTGCCTACCTATTCCACAACTTCACGTTTACCAAAAATTCCAAATTTGAAATTCAACCAAGTTCTCCAAAATTTCGTTTTTCTAATCTAATTTCTACATTGTTCAACCGATTCAACCCATTCCAACTTTCAACTCTTCATCTTTTGCCTACCTATTCCACAACTTCCCGTTTACCAAAAATTCCAAATTTGAAATTCAACCAAATTCTCCAAAATTTCGTTTTTCTAATCTAATTTCTACATTGTTCAACCGATTCAACCCATTCCAACTTTCAACTCTTCATCTTTTGCCTACCTATTCCACAACTTCCCACTTACCAAAAATTCCATATTTGAAATTCAACCAAATTCTCCAACATTTTGTTTTTCTACTCTAATTTCTACATTGTTCAACCGATTCAACCCATTCCAACTTTCAACTCTTCATCTTTTGCCTACCTATTCCACAACTTCCGACTTACCAAAAATTCCAAATTTGGAATTCAACCAAATTCTCAAAAATTTTGTTTTTCTACTCTAATTTCTACATTTTTTAACCGATTCAACTCATTCCAACTTTCAACTGTTCATGTTTTGCCTACCTATTCCACAACTTCCCGTTTACCAAAAATTCCAAATTTGAAATTCAACCAAATTCTCCAAAATTTCGTTTTTCTAATCTAATTTCTACATTGTTCAACCGATTCAACCCATTCCAACTTTCAACTCTTCATCTTTTGCCTACCTATTCCACAACTTCCCACTTACCAAAAATTCCATATTTGAAATTCAACCAAATTCTCCAACATTTTGTTTTTCTACTCTAATTTCTACATTGTTCAACCGATTCAACCCATTCCAACTTTCAACTCTTCATCTTTGGCCTACCTATTCCACAACTTCCGACTTACCAAAAATTCCAAATTTGAAATTCAACCAAAATCTCCAAAATTTCGTTTTTCTACTGTAATTTCTACATTGTTCAACCGATTCAACCCATTCCAACTTTCAACTCTTCATCTTTTGCCTACCTATTCCACAATTTCCCACTTACCAAAAATTAAAAATTAAAAATTTGAAATTCAACCAAATTCTCAAACATTTTGTTTTTCTACTCTAATCTTTACATTGTGCAACCGATTCAATCCATTCCAACTTTCAACTTTTCATCTTTTGCTTACCTATTTCACAACTTCCCACTTACCAAAAATTCCAAATTTGAAATTCAACCTAATTCTGCAAAATGTCGTTTTTCGACTCTAATTTGTACATTTTTCAACCGATTCAACCCATTCCAACTTTCAACTCTTCATCTTTTGCCTACGTATTACACAACTTCCCACTTACCAAAAATCCCAAATTTGAAATTCAACCAAATTCTCCAAAATTTCGTTTTTCTACTCTCATTTCTACATTTCTCTACCGATTCAACCCATTCCAACTTTCAACTCTTCATCTTTTGCTTACCTATTCCACAACTTCCCCTTACAAAAAATTCCAAATTTTGAAATTTGAAATTCAACCAAATTCTCCAAAAATGCGTTTTTCTACTCTAATTTTCACATTGTTCAACCGATTCAACTCATTCCAACTTTCAACTCTTCATCTTTTTCCTACCTATTCCCCAAATTTCCACTTGCCATAAATTCCACATTTTAAGATTTTAAACTCAACCAAATTCTCCAAAATTCTGAAATTCCACCAAATTCTCCAAAATTCCGTTTTTCACCTCTATTTTCTACATTTCTCAAGTAATTCAACTCGTTTCAGCATAATTCGCCAGCATTCGCCAAGAAGTGATTCAAAGTCTTCGCCTTCACACGCAATTTCTCCAGAAATTGCATTTTCTAGTTATTATTATTATTCTTCTATTTTATTCTCCACACTTTTTTGTCCCGCTTCTTCTTCCACATAGTTCATCCGATTCACTCCGTTCCACTTTTGATGTATTCCAAATATTCACGAGATGAGCGCTTCCATTTTTCTCGTTCCGAAAATTTTCCGATTTCGCAAAATTCGCGAATTTACGACAAATTTTTCCCCATTCATTCTCAATGGCAGATTCGACATTTCACATTTACGTCATTCCCCTTTTAAATTCACCTCATTCAGCACATTCAAACCACATTCGGAATGATTCTCGACATTCCCAAAATTCCCAAATTCAAAAATTTCACGTTTTCACGTTAAAAATTACGACAAAATTTCACGAAATTTCGTTTTTCACCTCTAATTTCTACATTTTTCGACCGATTCAACCCGTTCCAACTTCCAACTGTTCATCTTTTGCCTACCTATTCCACAACTTCCCACTTACAAAAAAATTCAAAATTTTCAAATTTGAAATTCAACCAAATTCTTCGTAATTTCGTTTTTCTACTCTAATTTCTACATTTTTCAACCGATTCAACCCATTCCAACTTTCAACTGTTCATCTTTTGCCTGCCTATTCCACAACTTCTCACCTATCAAAAATTCCAAAATTTCAAATTTGAAATTCAACCAAATTCTCCAAAATTTCGTTTTTCTACTCTAACTTCTACGTTTTTCAACCGATTCAACCCATTCCAACTTTCAACTGTTCATCTTTTGCCTACCTATTCCACACCTTCCCACTTACCAAAATTTCCAAATTTTCAATTATTCTACAAAATTTGGTTTTTCTACTCTAATTTCTACATTTTTCAACCGATTCAACCCATTCCAACTTTATTCACTTTGGTCACCTCATCCTTACCATATTCACCCCCTTCACCCCCACTTCCACTATGCTTACAAAATTCAACCCTTGACCCCCACTTCCAGTGTGGCGGCCATCTTGGATTGACCCTGAAGTGCTCCCAATGAACCTAGAATGAACCGGAAGTGGCCCAAATCAAACCGGAAGTGACCTTAGGTAAACAGGAAGTGACCTCAGGTAAACCGGAAGTGACCCAAAATCAAACCGGAAGTGACCTTTTTAAACCGGAAGTGACCTTTTTAAACCGGAAGTGACCCCAAATAAACCGGAAGTGACCTCAGCTGGACCGGAAGTGCCTCTAATCAGACCGGAAGTGACCCAAATGGACCGGAAGTGACCCAAATCAACCCGGAAGTGAACTTATTTCAACATTAACTGCCATAAATAGCTACATTAGGCGCTAACTTTTGCATTTTTTGTCCGATTGAACCCGTTTCAACATTTTAACCCCAAAAGTGAACCTCCTGAAGCTGTTTTTTTACGTTTTGTTCCAAATTTCAAAATATTTTGGCGCAATTGCTTTTTCTTTTAATTCCCATTCATTCTCTATGGAGATTCAACATTTGCTCTCACGTCTACATTTTTTAACCGATTCAACCCGTTCCAACATTCAACTGTTCATCTTTTGCCTACCTATTCCACAACCTCCCACTTACCACAAATTCCAAACTTCAAATTTGAAATTCAACCAAATTCTCCAAAATTTAGTATTACACTTCTATTTTCCACATTTCTCAAGAAATGCAACTCATTTCAACATCATTCGCCATCATTCCCCAAGAAGTGATTCAAAGTCTTCGCCTTCACACGCAATTTCTCCAGAAATTGCATTTTCTAGTTATTATTATTATTATTATTCTTCTATTTTATTCTCCACACTTTTTTGTCCCGCTTCTTCTTCCACATAGTTCATCCGATTCACTCCGTTCCACTTTTGACGTGTTCCAAATATTCACGAGATGAGCGCTTCCATTTTTCTCGTTCCGAAAATTTTCCGATTTCGCAAAATTCGCGAACTTACGACAAATTTTTCCCCATTCATTCTTAATGGCAGATTCGACATTTCACATTTACATCATTCCACTTTTTTCTACATTGTTCAACCGATTCAACTCATTCCAACTTTCAACTGTTCATCTTTTGCCTACCTATTCCACAACTTCCCACTTACCAAAAATTCCAAATTTGAAATTCAACCAAATTCTCCAAAATTTCGTTTTTCCACTCTAACTTTTACGTTTTTCAACCGATTCAACCCATTCCAACTTTCAACTATTCATCTTTTTCTAACTATTCCACAACTTCCAACTTATGAAAAATTCCAAATTTTCAAATTTGGAATTCAACCAAATTCTCAAAAATTTTGTTTTTCTACTCTAATTTCTACATTTTTCAACCGATTCAACTCATTCCAACTTTCAACTGTTCATGTTTTGCCTACCTATTCCACAACTTCCCACTTACCAAAAATTCCATATTTGAAATTCAACCAAATTCTCCAACATTTTGTTTTTCTACTCTAATTTCTACATTTTTTAACCGATTCAACTCATTCCAACTTTCAACTGTTCATGTTTTGCCTACCTATTCCACAACTTCCCGTTTACCAAAAATTCCAAATTTGAAATTCAACCAAATTCTCCAAAATTTCGTTTTTCTAATCTAATTTCTACATTGTTCAACCGATTCAACCCATTCCAACTTTCAACTCTTCATCTTTTGCCTACCTATTCCACAACTTCCCACTTACCAAAAATTCCATATTTGAAATTCAACCAAATTCTCCAACATTTTGTTTTTCTACTCTAATTTCTACATTGTTCAACCGATTCAACCCATTCCAACTTTCAACTCTTCATCTTTTGCCTACCTATTCCACAACTTCCGACTTACCAAAAATTCCAAATTTGGAATTCAACCAAATTCTCAAAAATTTTGTTTTTCTACTCTAATTTCTACATTTTTTAACCGATTCAACTCATTCCAACTTTCAACTGTTCATGTTTTGCCTACCTATTCCACAACTTCCCGTTTACCAAAAATTCCAAATTTGAAATTCAACCAAATTCTCCAAAATTTCGTTTTTCTAATCAAATTTCTACATTGTTCAACCGATTCAACCCATTCCAACTTTCAACTCTTCATCTTTTGCCTACCTATTCCACAACTTCCCACTTACCAAAAATTCCATATTTGAAATTCAACCAAATTCTCCAACATTTTGTTTTTCTACTCTAATTTCTACATTGTTCAACCGATTCAACCCATTCCAACTTTCAACTCTTCATCTTTGGCCTACCTATTCCACAACTTCCGACTTACCAAAAATTCCAAATTTGAAATTCAACCAAAATCTCCAACATTTTGTTTTTCTACTGTAATTTCTACATTGTTCAACCGATTCAACCCATTCCAACTTTCAACTCTTCATCTTTTGCCTACCTATTCCACAATTTCCCACTTACCAAAAAGTAAAAATTAAAAATTTGAAATTCAACCAAATTCTCAAACATTTTGTTTTTCTACTCTAATCTTTACATTGTGCAACCGATTCAATCCATTCCAACTTTCAACTTTTCATCTTTTGCTTACCTATTTCACAACTTCCCACTTACCAAAAATTCCAAATTTGAAATTCAACCAAATTCTGCAAAATTTCGTTTTTCGACTCTAATTTGTACATTTTTCAACCGATTCAACCCATTCCAACTTTCAACTCTTCATCTTTTGCCTACGTATTACACAACTTCCCACTTACCAAAAATCCCAAATTTGAAATTCAACCAAATTCTCCAAAATTTCGTTTTTCTACTCTCATTTCTACATTTCTCTACCGATTCAACCCATTCCAACTTTCAACTCTTCATCTTTTGCTTACCTATTCCACAACTTCCCCTTACAAAAAATTCCAAATTTTGAAATTCAACCAAATTCTCCAAAAATGTGTTTTTCTACTCTAATTTTCACATTGTTCAACCGATTCAACTCATTCCAACTTTCAACTCTTCATCTTTTTCCTACCTATTCCCCAAATTTCCACTTGCCATAAATTCCACATTTTAAGATTTTAAACTCAACCAAATTCTCCAAAATTCTGAAATTCCACCAAATTCTCCAAAATTCCGTTTTTCACCTCTATTTTCTACATTTCTCAAGTAATTCAACTCGTTTCAGCATAATTCGCCAGCATTCGCCAAGAAGTGATTCAAAGTCTTCGCCTTCACACGCAATTTCTCCAGAAATTGCATTTTCTAGTTATTATTATTATTCTACTTATTCCGCTCACTTTTTTGTCCGTTAACTACTTCCACATACTTCAACCGATTGACTCCGTTCCACTTTTCACTTATTCCAAATATTCATGACATAGGTGCTTACATTTTTTTCGTTCAAAAAATTTTCCGTTTTCACAAAATTCACGATTTTATGGCAATTTTTTCCCCATTCATTCTTAATGGCAGATTCAACATTTCACATTTTTGTTGTTCCAGTTTGAAATTCACTTATTTCAACACATTCAAATCACATTGGGGACATTCCCAAACTTGCCAAATTCAAAAATTTCACGTTTTCACTTTTAAAATTTGCACAAAATTTTGCAAAATTTCGCTAAATTCAGTTTTTCACTTCTAATTTCTACATTTTTCCGCCGATTCAACTCGTTCCAACTTTCAACTGTTTATCTTTTGCCTACCTATTCCACACCTTCCCACTTAGCAACATTTCCAAATTTTCAATTTTGAAATTGACACCAAATTTTCCAAAAATTTAGTTTTTCCCTTCTAATTTCTACATTTTTCAACCGATTCAACCAATTCCAACTTTATTCACTTTGTTCACCTTATGCTTACCATATTCACCCCCTTCACCCCCACTTCCACAATTCAACCCTTGACCCCCACTTCCAGAGTGGCAGCCATCTTGGATTGACCCTGAAGTGCCCCAATGAACCCGGAATGAACTGGAAGTGCCCCAAATCAAACCGGAATTGACCCCAAATGAACCGGAAGTGACCTCAGGTAAACCGGAAGTGACCCCAAATCAAACCGGAAGTGACCCCAAATCAAACCGGAAGTGACCTTTTAAAACCGAAAGTGACCCCAAATAAACCGGAAGTGACCTCAGCTAGACCGGAAGTGCCTCTAATCAAACCGGAAGTGACCCAAATAGACCGGAAGTGACCCAAATCAAACCGGAAGTGACCATATTTCAACATTAAGTGCCCTAAATACCTACATTTGCGCTAACTTTTGCAAATTTTGCCCGATTAAACCCATTTCAACATTTTAACCCCAAAAGTGAACCTCCTAAAGCTGTTTTTTTTCCTTTTGTTCCAAATTTCAAAAAATTTTGGTGTAATTTTTTTTCTTTTAATTCCCATTCATTCTCTATTAGGATTCAAGATTTGCTCTAACTTCTACATTTTTTAACCGATTCAACTTGTTATTGTGTGAAGGCGATGGCCTTCACACATATGTTATTCTACACCATTCTCTATTATTATTATTATTATTATTATTATTATATTTTATTCTCCACACTTTTTTGTCCCGCTTCTTCTTCCACATAATTCATCCGATTCACTCCGTTCCACTTTTGACGTATTCCAAATATTCACGAGATGAGCGCTTCCATTTTTCTCGTTCCGAAAATTTTCCGATTTCGCAAAATTCGCGAATTTACGACAAATTTTTCCCCATTCATTCTCAATGGCAGATTCTACATTTCACATTTACGTCATTCCCCTTTTAAATTCACCTCATTCAGCACATTCAAACCACATTCGGAATGATTCTCGACATTCCCAAAATTCCCAAATTCAAAAATTTCACGTTTTCACGTTAAAAATTCCGACAAAATTTCACGAAATTTCGTTTTTCACCTCTAGTTTCTACATTTTTCAACCGATTCAACCCATTCCAATTTTCAACTGTTCATCTTTTGCCTGCCTATTCCACAACTTCTCACCTACCAAAAATTCCAAAATTTCAAATTTGAAATTCAACCAAATTCTCCAAAATTTCGTTTTTCTACTCTAACTTCTACGTTTTTCAACCGATTCAACCCATTCCAACTTTCAACTGTTCATCTTTTGCCTACCTATTCCACACCTTCCCACTTACCAAAATTTCCAAATTTTCAATTTTGAAATTCAACCAAATTCTACAAAATTTGGTTTTTCTACTCTAATTTCTACATTTTTCAACCGATTCAACCCATTCCAACTTTATTCACTTTGGTCACCTCATCCTTACCATATTCACCCCCTTCACCCCCACTTCCACTATGCTTACACAATTCAACCCTTGACCCCCACTTCCAGTGTGGCGGCCATCTTGGATTGACCCTGAAGTGCTCCCAATGACCCTAGAATGAACCGGAAGTGCCCCAAATCGAACCGGAAGTGACCTTAGGTAAACAGGAAGTGACCTTAGGTAAACCGGAAGTGACCCCAAATCAAACCGGAAGTGACCTTTTTAAACCGGAAGTGACCTTTTTAAACCGGAAGTGACCCCAAATAAACCGGAAGTGACCTCAGCTAGACCGGAAGTGCCTCTAATCAAACCGGAAGTGACCCAAATAGACCGGAAGTGACCCAAATCAACCCGGAAGTGAACTTATTTCAAAATTAACTGCCCTAAATAGCTACATTAGGCGCTAACTTTTGCATTTTTTGTCCGATTGAACCCGTTTCAACATTTTAACCCCAAAAGTGAACCTCCTGAAGCTTTTTTTTTACGTTTTGTTCCAAATTTCAAAATATTTTGGCGCAATTGCTTTTTCTTTTGATTCCCATTCATTCTCTATGGGGATTCAACATTTGCTCTCACTTCTACATTTTTTAACCGATTCAACCCGTTCCAACATTCAACTCTTCATCCTTTGCCTGCCTATTCCACAACTTTCCACTTACCAAAATTCTCTACAATTTCGTTTTTCTACTCTTTTTTCCACATTTTTCAACCGATTCAACCCATTCCAACTTTATTCACTTTGTTTACCTTATGCTTACCATATTCACCTCCTTCACCCACACTTCCAGTGTGGCGGCCATCTTGGATTGACCCTGAAGTGCCCCCAATGAACCCAGAATGTACCGGAAGTGCCCCATATCAAGCCGCAAGTGACCTTAGGTAAACAGGAAGTGACCTTAGGTAAACCGGAAGTGACCCCAAATCAAACCGGAAGTGACCTTTTTAAACCGGAAGTGACCTTTTAAAACCGGAAGTGACCCCAAATAAACCGGAAGTGACCTCAGCTGGACCGGAAGTGCCTCTAATCAAACCGGAAGTGACCCAAATCAAACCGGAAGTGACCTTATTTCAACATTAACTGCCCTAAATAGCTACATTAGTCGCTAACTTTTGCATTTTTTGTCCGATTGAACCCGTTTCAACATTTTAACCCCAAAGGTGAACCTCCTGAAGCTGTTTTTTTTCGTTTTGTTCCAAATTTTACAATATTTTGGCGCAATTATTTTTTCTTTTAATTCCCATTCATTCTCTATGGGGATTCAATATTTGCTCTAACTTCTACATTTTTTAACCAATTCAACCCGTTCCAACATTTGACTGTTCATCTTTTGCCTACCTATTCCACAACCTCCCACTTACCAAAAATTCCAAACTTCAAATTTGAAATTCAACCAAATTCTCCAAAATTTAGTATTACACTTCTGTTTTCCACATTTCTCAAGAAATTCAACTCATTTCAACATCATTCGGCATCATTCCCAAAGAAGTGATTCAAAGTCTTCGCCTTCACACGCAATTTCTCCAGAAATTGCATTTTCTAGTTATTATTATTATTCTATTTTATTCTCCACACTTTTTTGTCCCGCTTCTTCTTCCACATAATTCATCCGATTCACTCCGTTCCACTTTTGACGTATTCCAAATATTCACGAGATGAGCGCTTCCATTTTTCTCGTTCCGAAAATTTTCCGATTTCGCAAAATTCGCGAATTTACGACAAATTTTTCCCCATTCATTCTCAATGGCAGATTCTACATTTCACATTTACGTCATTCCCCTTTTAAATTCACCTCATTCAGCACATTCAAACCACATTCGGAATGATTCTCGACATTCCCAAAATTCCCAAATTCAAAAATTTCACGTTTTCACGTTAAAAATTCCGACAAAATTTCACGAAATTTCGTTTTTCACCTCTAGTTTCTACATTTTTCAACCGATTCAACCCATTCCAATTTTCAACTGTTCATCTTTTGCCTGCCTATTCCACAACTTCTCACCTACCAAAAATTCCAAAATTTCAAATTTGAAATTCAACCAAATTCTCCAAAATTTCGTTTTTCTACTCTAACTTCTACGTTTTTCAACCGATTCAACCCATTCCAACTTTCAACTGTTCATCTTTTGCCTACCTATTCCACACCTTCCCACTTACCAAAATTTCCAAATTTTCAATTTTGAAATTCAACCAAATTCTACAAAATTTGGTTTTTCTACTCTAATTTCTACATTTTTCAACCGATTCAACCCATTCCAACTTTATTCACTTTGGTCACCTCATCCTTACCATATTCACCCCCTTCACCCCCACTTCCACTATGCTTACACAATTCAACCCTTGACCCCCACTTCCAGTGTGGCGGCCATCTTGGATTGACCCTGAAGTGCTCCCAATGACCCTAGAATGAACCGGCAGTGCCCCAAATCGAACCGGAAGTGACCTTAGGTAAACAGGAAGTGACCTTAGGTAAACCGGAAGTGACCCCAAATCAAACCGGAAGTGACCTTTTTAAACCGGAAGTGACCTTTTTAAACCGGAAGTGACCCCAAATAAACCGGAAGTGACCTCAGCTAGACCGGAAGTGCCTCTAATCAGACCGGAAGTGACCCAAATAGACCGGAAGTGACCCAAATCAACCCGGAAGTGAACTTATTTCAACATTAACTGTCATAAATAGCTACATTAGGCGCTAACTTTTGCATTTTTTGTCCGATTGAACCCGTTTCAACATTTTAACCCCAAAAGTGAACCTCCTGAAGCTGTTTTTTTACGTTTTGTTCCAAATTTCAAAATATTTTGGCGCAATTGCTTTTTCTTTTGATTCCCATTCATTCTCTATGGGGATTCAACATTTGCTCTCACTTCTACATTTTTTAACCGATTCAACCCGTTCCAACATTCAAATGTTCATCCTTTGCCTGCCTATTCCACAACTTTCCACTTACCAAAATTCTCTACAATTTCGTTTTTCTACTCTTTTTTCCACATTTTTCAACCGATTCAACCCATTCCAACTTTATTCACTTTGTTTACCTTATGCTTACCATATTCACCTCCTTCACCCACACTTCCAGTGTGGCGGCCATCTTGGATTGACCCTGAAGTGCCCCCAATGAACCCAGAATGTACCGGAAGTGCCCCATATCAAGCCGCAAGTGACCTTAGGTAAACAGGAAGTGACCTTAGGTAAACCGGAAGTGAACCCAAATCAAACCGGAAGTGACCTTTTTAAACCGGAAGTGACCTTTTAAAACCGGAAGTGACCCCAAATAAACCGGAAGTGACCTCAGCTGGACCGGAAGTGCCTCTAATCAAACCGGAAGTGACCCAAATCAAACCGGAAGTGACCTTATTTCAACATTAACTGCCCTAAATAGCTACATTAGTCGCTAACTTTTGCATTTTTTGTCCGATTGAACCCGTTTCAACATTTTAACCCCAAAGGTGAACCTCCTGGAGCTGTTTTTTTTCGTTTTGTTCCAAATTTTACAATATTTTGGCGCAATTATTTTTTCTTTTAATTCCCATTCATTCTCTATGGGGATTCAATATTTGCTCTAACTTCTACATTTTTTAACCAATTCAACCCGTTCCAACATTTGACTGTTCATCTTTTGCCTACCTATTCCACAACCTCCCACTTACCAAAAATTCCAAACTTCAAATTTGAAATTCAACCAAATTCTCCAAAATTTAGTATTACACTTCTATTTTCCACATTTCTCAAGAAATTCAACTCATTTCAACATCATTCGGCATCATTCCCAAAGAAGTGATTCAAAGTCTTCGCCTTCACACGCAATTTCTCCAGAAATTGCATTTTCTAGTTATTATTATTATTCTTCTATTTTATTCTCCACACTTTTTTGTCCCGCTTCTTCTTCCACATAGTTCATCCGATTCACTCCGTTCCACTTTTGACGTGTTCCAAATATTCACGAGATGAGCGCTTCCATTTTTCTCGTTCCGAAAATTTTCCGATTTCGCAAAATTCGCGAACTTACGACAAATTTTCCCCATTCATTCTTAATGGCAGATTCGACATTTCACATTTACATCATTCCACTTTTTTCTACATTGTTCAACCGATTCAACTCATTCCAACTTTCAACTGTTCATCTTTTGCCTACCTATTCCACAACTTCCCACTTACCAAAAATTCCAAATTTGAAATTCAACCAAATTCTCCAAAATTTCGTTTTTCCACTCTAACTTTTACGTTTTTCAACCGATTCAACCCATTCCAACTTTCAACTGTTCATCTTTTTCTAACTATTCCACAACTTCCAACTTATGAAAAATTCCAAATTTTCAAATTTGGAATTCAACCAAATTCTCAAAAATTTTGTTTTTCTACTCTAATTTCTACATTTTTCAACCGATTCAACTCATTCCAACTTTCAACTCTTCATCTTTTGCCTACCTATTCCACAACTTCCCACTTACCAAAAATTCCATATTTGAAATTCAACCAAATTCTCCAACATTTTGTTTTTCTACTCTAATTTCTACATTGTTCAACCGATTCAACCCATTCCAACTTTCAACTCTTTATCTTTTGCCTACCTATTCCACAACTTCCGACTTACCAAAAATTCCAAATTTGGAATTCAACCAAATTCTCAAAAATTTTGTTTTTCTACTCTAATTTCTACATTTTTTAACCGATTCAACTCATTCCAACTTTCAACTGTTCATGTTTTGCCTACCTATTCCACAACTTCCCGTTTACCAAAAATTCCAAATTTGAAATTCAACCAAATTCTCCAAAAATTTCGTTTTTCTAATCTAATTTCTACATTGTTCAACCGATTCAACCCATTCCAACTTTCAACTCTTCATCTTTTGCCTACCTATTCCACAACTTCCCACTTACCAAAAATTCCATATTTGAAATTCAACCAAATTCTCCAACATTTTGTTTTTCTACTCTAATTTCTACATTGTTCAACCGATTCAACCCATTCCAACTTTCAACTCTTCATCTTTGGCCTACCTATTCCACAACTTCCGACTTACCAAAAATTCCAAATTTGAAATTCAACCAAAATCTCCAAAATTTCGTTTTTCTACTGTAATTTCTACATTGTTCAACCGATTCAACCCATTCCAACTTTCAACTCTTCATCTTTTGCCTACCTATTCCACAATTTCCCACTTACCAAAAATTAAAAATTTGAAATTCAACCAAATTCTCAAACATTTTGTTTTTCTACTCTAATCTTTACATTGTGCAACCGATTCAATCCATTCCAACTTTCAACTTTTCATCTTTTGCTTACCTATTTCACAACTTCCCACTTACCAAAAATTCCAAATTTGAAATTCAACCAAATTCTGCAAAATTTCGTTTTTCGACTCTAATTTGTACATTTTTCAACCGATTCAACCCATTCCAACTTTCAACTCTTCATCTTTTGCCTACGTATTACACAACTTCCCACTTACCAAAAATCCCAAATTTGAAATTCAACCAAATTCTCCAAAATTTCGTTTTTCTACTCTCATTTCTACATTTCTCTACCGATTCAACCCATTCCAACTTTCAACTCTTCATCTTTTGCTTACCTATTCCACAACTTCCCCTTACAAAAAATTCCAAATTTTGAAATTCAACCAAATTCTCCAAAAATGTGTTTTTCTACTCTAATTTTCACGTTGTTCAACCGATTCAACTCATTCCAACTTTCAACTCTTCATCTTTTTCCTACCTATTCCCCAAATTTCCACTTGCCATAAATTCCACATTTTAAGATTTTAAACTCAACCAAATTCTCCAAAATTCTGAAATTCCACCAAATTCTCCAAAATTCCGTTTTTCACCTCTATTTTCTACATTTCTCAAGTAATTCAACTCGTTTCAGCATAATACGCCAGCATTCGCCAAGAAGTGATTCAAAGTCTTCGCCTTCACACGCAATTTCTCCAGAAATTGCATTTTCTAGTTATTATTATTCTTCTATTTTATTCTCCACACTTTTTTGTCCCGCTTCTTCTTCCACATAGTTCATCCGATTCACTCCGTTCCACTTTTGACGTGTTCCAAATATTCACGAGATGAGCGCTTCCATTTTTCTCGTTCCGAAAATTTTCCGATTTCGCAAAATTCGCGAACTTACGACAAATTTTTCCCCATTCATTCTTAATGGCAGATTCGACATTTCACATTTACATCATTCCACTTTTTTCTACATTGTTCAACCGATTCAACTCATTCCAACTTTCAACTGTTCATCTTTTGCCTACCTATTCCACAACTTCCCACTTACCAAAAATTCCAAATTTGAAATTCAACCAAATTCTCCAAAATTTCGTTTTTCCACTCTAACTTTTACGTTTTTCAACCGATTCAACCCATTCCAACTTTCAACTGTTCATCTTTTTCTAACTATTCCACAACTTCCAACTTATGAAAAATTCCAAATTTCCAAATTTGGAATTCAACCAAATTCTCAAAAATTTTGTTTTTCTACTCTAATTTCTACATTTTTCAACCGATTCAACTCATTCCAACTTTCAACTGTTCATGTTTTGCCTACCTATTCCACAACTTCCCACTTACCAAAAATTCCATATTTGAAATTCAACCAAATTCTCCAACATTTTGTTTTTCTACTCTAATTTCTACATTTTTTAACCGATTCAACTCATTCCAACTTTCAACTGTTCATGTTTTGCCTACCTATTCCACAACTTCCCGTTTACCAAAAATTCCAAATTTGAAATTCAACCAAATTCTCCAAAATTTCGTTTTTCTAATCTAATTTCTACATTGTTCAACCGATTCAACCCATTCCAACTTTCAACTCTTCATCTTTTGCCTGCCTATTCCACAACTTCCCACTTACCAAAAATTCCATATTTGAAATTCAACCAAATTCTCCAACATTTTGTTTTTCTACTCTAATTTCTACATTGTTCAACCGATTCAACCCATTCCAACTTTCAACTCTTCATCTTTTGCCTACCTATTCCACAACTTCCGACTTACAAAAAATTCCACATTTGGAATTCAACCAAATTCTCAAAAATTTTGTTTTTCTACTCTAATTTCTACATTTTTTAACCGATTCAACTCATTCCAACTTTCAACTGTTCATGTTTTGCCTACCTATTCCACAACTTCCCGTTTACCAAAAATTCCAAATTTGAAATTCAACCAAATTCTCCAAAATTTCGTTTTTCTAATCTAATTTCTACATTGTTCAACCAATTCAACCCATTCCAACTTTCAACTCTTCATCTTTTGCCTACCTATTCCACAACTTCCCACTTACCAAAAATTCCATATTTGAAATTCAACCAAATTCTCCAACATTTTGTTTTTCTACTCTAATTTCTACATTGTTCAACCGATTCAACCCATTCCAACTTTCAACTCTATATCTTTTGCCTACCTATTCCACAACTTCCGACTTACCAAAAATTCCAAATTTGAAATTCAACCAAAATCTCCAAAATTTCGTTTTTCTACTGTAATTTCTACATTGTTCAACCGATTCAACCCATTCCAACTTTCAACTCTTCATCTTTTGCCTACCTATTCCACAACTTCCCACTTACCAAAAATTAAAAATTAAAAATTTGAAATTCAACCAAATTCTCAAACATTTTGTTTTTCTACTCTAATCTTTACATTGTGCAACCGATTCAATCCATTCCAACTTTCAACTTTTCATCTTTTGCTTACCTATTTCACAACTTCCCACTTACCAAAAATTCCAAATTTGAAATTCAACCAAATTCTGCACAATTTCGTTTTTCGACTCTAATTTGTACATTTTTCAACCGATTCAACCCATTCCAACTTTCAACTCTTCATCTTTTGCCTACGTATTACACAACTTCCCACTTACCAAAAATCCCAAATTTGAAATTCAACCAAATTCTCCAAAATTTCGTTTTTCTACTCTCATTTCTACATTTCTCTACCGATTCAACCCATTCCAACTTTCAACTCTTCATCTTTTGCTTACCTATTCCACAACTTCCCCTTACAAAAAATTCCAAATTTTGAAATTTGAAATTCAACCAAATTCTCCAAAAATGTGTTTTTCTACTCTAATTTTCACATTGTTCAACCGATTCAACTCATTCCAACTTTCAACTCTTCATCTTTTTCCTACCTATTCCCCAAATTTCCACTTGCCATAAATTCCACATTTTAAGATTTTAAACTCAACCAAATTCTCCAAAATTCTGAAATTCCACCAAATTCTCCAAAATTCCGTTTTTCACCTCTATTTTCTACATTTCTCAAGTAATTCAACTCGTTTCAGCATAATTCGCCAGCATTCCCCAAGAAGTGATTCAAAGTCTTCGCCTTCACACGCAATTTCTCCAGAAATTGCATTTTCTAGTTATTGTGTGAAGGCGATGGCCTTCACACATATGTTATTCTACACCATTCTCTATTATTATTATTATTATTATTGTGTGAAGGCGATGGCCTTCACACATATGTTATTCTACACCATTCTCTATTATTATTATTATTATTATTATTATTGTGTGAAGGCGATGGCCTTCACACATATGTTATTCTACACCATTCTCTATTATTGTGTGAAGGCGATGGCCTTCACACATATGTTATTCTACACCATTCTCTATTATTATTATTATTCTTCTATTTTATTCCCGCCACTTTTTTGTCCCGCTTCTTCTTCCACATAATTCATCCGATTCACTCCGTTCCACTTTTGATGTATTCCAAATATTCACGAGATGAGCGCTTCCATTTTTCTCGTTCCGAAAATTTTCCGATTTCGCAAAATTCGCGAATTTACGACAAATTTTTCCCCATTCATTCTCAATGGCAGATTCGACAATTCACATATACGTCATTCCCCTTTTAAATTCACCTCATTCAGCACATTCAAACCACATTCGGAATGATTCTCGACATTCCCAAAATTCCCAAATTCAAAAATTTCACGTTTTCACGTTAAAAATTCCGACAAAATTTCACGAAATTTCGTTTTTCTACTCTAATTTCTACATTTTTCAACCGATTCAACCCATTCCAACTTTCAACTGTTCATCTTTTGCCTGCCTATTCCACAACTTCTCACCTATCAAAAATTCCAAAATTTCAAATTTGAAATTCGACCAAATTCTCCAAAATTTCGTTTTTCTACTCTAACTTCTACGTTTTTCAACCGATTCAACCCATTCCAACTTTCAACTGTTCATCTTTTGCCTACCTATTCCACACCTTCCCACTTACCAAAATTTCCAAATTTTCAATTTTGAAATTCAACCAAATTCTACAAAATTTGGTTTTTCTACTCTAATTTCTACATTTTTCAACCGATTCAACCCATTCCAACTTTATTCACTTTGGTCACCTCATCCTTACCATATTCACCCCCTTCACCCCCACTTCCACTATGCTTACAAAATTCAACCCTTGACCCCCACTTCCAGTGTGGCGGCCATCTTGGATTGACCCTGAAGTGCTCCCAATGAACCTAGAATGAACCGGAAGTGGCCCAAATCAAACCGGAAGTGACCTTAGGTAAACAGGAAGTGACCTCAGGTAAACCGGAAGTGACCCCAAATCAAACCGGAAGTGACCTTTTTAAACCGGAAGTGACCTTTTTAACCCGGAAGTGACCCCAAATAAACCGGAAGTGACCTCAGCTGGACCGGAAGTGCCTCTAATCAGACCGGAAGTGACCCAAATGGACCGGAAGTGACCCAAATCAACCCGGAAGTGAACTTATTTCAACATTAACTGCCATAAATAGCTACATTAGTCGCTAACTTTTGCATTTTTTGTCCGATTGAACCCGTTTCAACATTTTAACCCCAAAAGTGAACCTCCTGAAGCTGTTTTTTTACGTTTTGTTCCAAATTTCAAAATATTTTGGCGCAATTGCTTTTTCTTTTAATTCCCATTCATTCTCTATGGAGATTCAACATTTGCTCTCACGTCTACATTTTTTAACCGATTCAACCCGTTCCAACATTCAACTGTTCATCTTTTGCCTACCTATTCCACAACCTCCCACTTACCACAAATTCCAAACTTCAAATTTGAAATTCAACCAAATTCTCCAAAATTTAGTATTACACTTCTATTTTCCACATTTCTCAAGAAATTCAACTCATTTCAACATCATTCGCCATCATTCCCCAAGAAGTGATTCAAAGTCTTCGCCTTCACACGCAATTTCTCCAGAAATTGCATTTTCTAGTTATTATTATTATTATATTTTATTCTCCACACTTTTTTGTCCCGCTTCTTCTTCCACATAATTCATCCGATTCACTCCGTTCCACTTTTGACGTATTCCAAATATTCACGAGATGAGCGCTTCCATTTTTCTCGTTCCGAAAATTTTCCGATTTCGCAAAATTCGCGAATTTACGACAAATTTTTCCCCATTCATTCTCAATGGCAGATTCGACATTTCACTTTTACGTCATTCCCCTTTTAAATTCACCTCATTCAGCACATTCAAACCACATTCGGAATGATTCTCGACATTCCCAAAATTCCCAAATTCAAAAATTTCACGTTTTCACGTTAAAAATTTCGACAAAATTTCACAAAATTCCGTTTTTCACCTCTAATTTCTACATTTTTTGACCGATTCAACCCATTCCAACTTTCAACTGTTCATCTTTTTCCTACCTATTCCACACCTTCCCACTTACCAAAATTTCCAAATTTTCAATTTTGAAATTCACACCAAATTCTACAAAATTTCGTTTTTCCACTCTAATTTCTACATTTTTCAACCGATTCAACCCATTCCAACTCTATTCAGTTTGGTCACCTCATCCTTACCATATTCACCCCTTCACCCCCACTTCCACTATGCTTTCACAATTCAACCCTTGACCCCCACTTCCAGTGTGGCGGCCATCTTGGATTGACCCTGAAGTGCTCCCAATGAACCTAGAATGAACCGGAAGTGCCCCAAATCAATCCGGAAGTGACCTTAGGTAAACAGGAAGTGACCTCAGGTAAACCGGAAGTGACCCCAAATCAAACCGGAAGTGACCTTTTTAAACCGGAAGTGACCTTTTTAAACCGGAAGTGACCCCAAATAAACCGGAAGTGACCTCAGCTAGACCGGAAGTGCCTCTATTCAAACCGGAAGTGACCCAAATAGACCGGAGGTGACCCAAATCAACCCGGAAGTGAACTTATTTCAACATTAACTGCCCTAAATAGCTACATTAGTCGCTAACATTTGCTCTTTTTGTCCGATTGAACCGGTTTCAACATTTTAACCCCAAAAGTGAACCTCCTGAAGCTGTTTTTTTACGTTTTGTTCCAAATTTCAAAATATTTTGGCGCAATTGCTTTTTCTTTTAATTCCCATTCATTCTCTATGGGGATTCAACATTTGCTCTCACTTCTACATTTTTTAACCGATTCAACCCGTTCCAACATTCAACTGTTCATCCTTTGCCTGCCTATTCCACAACTTTCCACTTACCAAAAATTCTCTACAATTTCGTTTTTCTACTCTTTTCCACATTTTTCAACTGATTCAACCCATTCCAACTTTATTCACTTTGTTTACCTTATGCTTACCATATTCACCTCCTTCACCCACACTTCCAGTGTGGCGGCCATCTTGGATTGACCCGGAAGTGCCCCCAATGAACCCAGAATGTACCGGAAGTGCCCCATATCAAACCGCAAGTGACCTTAGGTAAACAGGAAGTGACCTTAGGTAAACCGGAAGTCACCCCAAATCAAACCGGAAGTGACCTTTTTAAACCGGAAGTGACCTTTTTAAACCGGAAGTGACCCCCCAAAAAACGAAAGTGACCTCAGCTAGACCGGAAGTGCCTCTAATCAAACCGGAAGTGACCCAAATAGACCGGAAGTGACCCAAATCAACCCGGAAGTGAACTTATTTCAACATTAACTGCCCTAAATAGCTACATTAGTCGCTAACTTTTGCATTTTTCTTCCGATTGAACCCGTTTCAACATTTTAACCCCAAAAGTGAACCTCCTGAAGCCGTTTTTTGTCCTTTTGTTCCAAATTTCAATATATTTTGGCGCAATTGCTTTTTCTTTTAATTCCCATTCATTCTCTATGGGGATTCAAGATTTGCTCTAACTTCTACATTTTTTAACCGTTTCAACCCGTTCCAACTTTCAACTGTTCATCTTTTGCCTGCCTATTCCACGACCTCCCACTTACCAAAAATTCCAAACTTCAAATTGGAAATTCAACCAAATTCTCCAAAATTTTGTATTACACTTCTATTTTCCACATTTCTCAAGAAATTCAACTCATTTCAACATCATTCGGCATCATTCCCCGAGAAGTGATTCAAAGTCTTCGCCTTCACACGCAATTTCTCCAGAAATTGCATTTTCTAGTTAGTGTGAAGGTGAAGACCTTCACACTATTGTTATTGCTGTCCTTTATTATTAGTGTGAAGGTGAAGACCTTCACACTATTGTTATTGCTGTCCTTTATTATTATTATTATTATTATTCTACTTATTCCGCTCACTTTTTTGACGCTTAACTCCTTCCACATACTTCAACCGATTCACTCCGTTCCACTTTTCACTTATTCCAAATATTCATGACACGGCTGCTTACATTTTTTTTGTTCGAAAAATTTTCCGTTTTCACAAAATTCACGATTTTGTGGCATTTTTTTCCCCATTCATTCTTAATGGCAGATTCAACATTTCACATTTTTGTTGTTCCAGTTTGAAATTCACTTATTTCAACACATTCAAATCACATTGGGGACATTCCCAAACTTGCCAAATTCAAAAATTTCACGTTTTCACTTTTAAAATTTGCACAAAATTTTGCAAAATTTCACAAAATTTAGTTTTTCACTTCTAGTTTCTACATTTTTCCACCGATTCAACTCGTTCCAACTTTCAACTGTTCATCTTTTGCCTACCTATTCCACACCTTCCCACTTAGCAAAATTTGCAAATTTTCAATTTTGAAATTCACACCAAATTTTCCAAAAATTTAGTTTTTCCCTTCTAATTTCTACATTTTTCAACCGATTCAACCCATTCCAACTTTATTCACTTTGTTCACCTTATGCTTACCATATTCACCCCCTTCACCCCCACTTCCACAATTCAACCCTTGACCCCCACTTCCAGAGTGGCGGCCATCTTGGATTGACCCTGAAGTGCCCCAATGAACCCGGAATGAACTGGAAGTGCCCCAAATCAAACCGGAATTGACCCCAAATGAACCGGAAGTGACCTCAGGTAAACCGGAAGTGACCCCAAATCAAACCGGAAGTGACCTTTTTAAACCGGAAGTGACCCCAAATAAACCGGAAGTGACCTCAGCTGGACCGGAAGTGCCTCTAATCAAACCGGAAGTGACCCAAATAGACCGGAAGTGACCCAAATCAAACCGGAAGTGACCATATTTCAACATTAAGTGCCCAAAATACCTACATTTGCGCTAACTTTTGCAAATTTTGCCCGATTAAACCCATTTCAACATTTTAACCCCAAAAGTGAACCTCCTGAAGCCGTTTCTTTCCTTTTGTTCCAAATTTCAGAAACTTTTGGTGCAATTTTTTTTTCTTTTAATTCCCATTCATTCTCTATTAGGATTCAAGATTTGCTCTAACTTCTACATTTTTTAACCGATTCAACTCGTTCCAACTTTCAACTGTTCCTCTTTTGCCTTCCTATTCCACAACTTCCCACTTACCAAAAATTCTCTACAATTTTGTTTTTCTACTCTAATTTCTACATTTTCAACTTATTCAACCCATTCCACCTTTCAACTGTTCATCATTTTCCTACCTATTCCACAACTTCCCACTTACCCAAAATTCCAAATTTTCAATTTTGAAATTCACACCCAATTTTCCCAAATTTCCTTTTTCCCTTGTAATTTCTACATTTTTCAACCGATTCAACTCTTTTCAACATCATTCTGCAACATTCCCCAAGTATTTATTCAACCTCTTCACCTTCACACGCAATTTCTTCAGGAATTGCAAATTCTAGTTATTATTATTATTATTCTACTTATTCCGCTCACTTTTTTGACGCTTAACTCCTTCCACATACTTCAACCGATTCACTCCGTTCCACTTTTCACTTATTCCAAATATTCATGACACGGCTGCTTACATTTTTTTTGTTCGAAAAATTTTCCGTTTTCACAAAATTCACGATTTTGTGGCATTTTTTTCCCCATTCATTCTTAATGGCAGATTCAACATTTCACATTTTTGTTGTTCCAGTTTGAAATTCACTTATTTCAACACATTCAAATCACATTGGGGACATTCCCAAACTTGCCAAATTCAAAAATTTCACGTTTTCACTTTTAAAATTTGCACAAAATTTTGCAAAATTTCACAAAATTTAGTTTTTCACTTCTAGTTTCTACATTTTTCCACCGATTCAACTCGTTCCAACTTTCAACTGTTCATCTTTTGCCTACCTATTCCACACCTTCCCACTTAGCAAAATTTCCAAATTTTCAATTTTGAAATTCACACCAAATTTTCCCAAAATTTAGTTTTTCCCTTCTAATTTCTACATTTTTCAACCGATTCAACCCATTCCAACTTTATTCACTTTGTTCACCTTATGCTTACCATATTCACCCCCTTCACCCCCACTTCCACAATTCAACCCTTGACCCCCACTTCCAGAGTGGCGGCCATCTTGGATTGACCCTGAAGTGCCCCGATGAACCCGGAATGAACTGGAAGTGCCCCAAATCAAACCGGAATTGACCCCAAATGAACCGGAAGTGACCTCAGGTAAACCGGAAGTGACCCCAAATCAAACCGGAAGTGACCCCAAATCAAACCGGAAGTGACCTTTTTAAACCGGAAGTGACCTTTTTCAACCGGAAGTGACCCCAAATAAACCGGAAGTGACCTCAGCTAGACCGGAAGTGCCTCTAATCAAACCGGAAGTGACCCAAATAGACCGGAAGTGACCCAAATCAACCCGGAAGTGAACTTATTTCAACATTAACTGCCCTAAATAGCTACATTAGTCACTAACTTTTGCATTTTTTGTCCGATTGAACCCGTTTCAACATTTTAACCCCAAAAGTGAACTTCCTGAAGCTGTTTTTTTTCGTTTTGTTCCAAATTTTAATTATTATTTTTTCTTTTCATTCCCATTCATTCTCTATGGGGATTCAACATTTTCTCTAACTTCTACATTTTTTAAACCAATTCAACCCGTTCCAATATTCAACTGTTCATCTTTTCCCTACCTATTCCACAACCTCCCACTTACCAAAAATTCCAAACTTCAAATTTGAAATTCAACCAAATTCTCCAAAATTTAGTATTACACTTCTATTTTCCACATTTCTCAAGAAATTCAACTCGTTTCAACATCATTCGGCATCATTCCCAAAGAAGTGATTCAAAGTCTTCGCCTTCACACGCAATTTCTCCAGAAATTGCATTTTCTAGTTAGTGTGAAGGTGAAGACCTTCACACTATTGTTATTGCTGTCCTTTATTATTATTATTATTATTATTATTATTCTACTTATTCCGCTCACTTTTTTGACGCTTAACTCCTTCCACATACTTCAACCGATTCACTCCGTTCCACTTTTCACTTATTCCAAATATTCATGACACGGCTGCTTACATTTTTTTTGTTCGAAAAATTTTCCGTTTTCACAAAATTCACGATTTTGTGGCATTTTTTTCCCCATTCATTCTTAATGGCAGATTCAACATTTCACATTTTTGTTGTTCCAGTTTGAAATTCACTTATTTCAACACATTCAAATCACATTGGGGACATTCCCAAACTTGCCAAATTCAAAAATTTCACGTTTTCACTTTTAAAATTTGCACAAAATTTTGCAAAATTTCACAAAATTTAGTTTTTCACTTCTAGTTTCTACATTTTTCCACCGATTCAACTCGTTCCAACTTTCAACTGTTCATCTTTTGCCTACCTATTCCACACCTTCCCACTTAGCAGAATTTCCAAATTTTCAATTTTGAAATTCACACCAAATTTTCCCAAAATTTAGTTTTTCCCTTCTAATTTCTACATTTTTCAACCGATTCAACCCATTCCAACTTTATTCACTTTGTTCACCTTATGCTTACCATATTCACCCCCTTCACCCCCACTTCCACAATTCAACCCTTGACCCCCACTTCCAGAGTGGCGGCCATCTTGGATTGACCCTGAAGTGCCCCAATGAACCCGGAATGAACTGGAAGTGCCCCAAATCAAACCGGAATTGACCCCAAATGAACCGGAAGTGACCTCAGGTAAACCGGAAGTGACCCCAAATCAAACCGGAAGTGACCCCAAATCAAACCGGAAGTGACCTTTTTCAACCGGAAGTGACCCCAAATAAACCGGAAGTGACCTCAGCTAGACCGGAAGTGCCTCTAATCAAACCGGAAGTGACCCAAATAGACCGGAAGTGACCCAAATCAAACCGGAAGTGACCATATTTCAACAGTAAGTGCCCTAAATACATACATTTGCACTAACTTTCGCAAATTTTGCCCGATTAAACCCGTTTCAACATTTTAACCCCAAAAGTGAACCTCCTGAAGCCTTTTTTTTCCTTTTGTCCCAAATTTCAAAAAATTTTGGTGCAATTTTTTTTTCTTTTAATTCCCATTCATTCTCTATTAGGATTCAAGTTTTGCTCTAACTTCTACATTTTTTAACCGATTCAATTCGTTCCAACTTTCAACTGTTCATCTTTTGCCTTCCTATTCCACAATTTCCCACTTACCAAAAATTCTCTGCAATTTTGTTTTTCTACTCTAATTTCTACATTTTTCAACTTATTCAAGCCATTCCACCTTTCAACTGTTCATCATTTTCCTACCTATTCCACAACTTCCCACTTACCCAAAATTCCAAATTTTCAATTTTGAAATTCACACCCAATTTTCCCAAATTTCCTTTTTCCCTTGTAATTTCTACATTTTTCAACCGATTCAACTCTTTTCAACATCATTCTGCAGCATTCCCCAAGTATTTATTCAACCTCTTCACCTTCACACGCAATTTCTTCAGGAATTGCAAATTCTAGTTATTATTATTATTCTTCTATTTTATTCCCGCCACTTTTTTGTCCCGCTTCTTCTTCCACATAATTCATCCGATTCACTCCGTTCCACTTTTGACGTATTCCAAATATTCACGAGATGAGCACTTCCATTTTTCTCGTTCCGAAAATTTTCCGATTTCGCAAAATTCGCGAATTTACGACAAATTTTTCCCCATTCATTCTCAATGGCAGATTCGACATTTCACATTTACGTCATTCCCCTTTTAAATTCACCTCATTCAGCACATTCAAACCACATTCGGAATGATTCTCGACATTCCCAAAATTCCCAAATTCAAAAATTTCACGTTTTCTCGTTAAAAATTCCGACAAAATTTCACGAAATTTCGTTTTTCACCTCTAATTTCTACATTTTTCGACCGATTCAACCCGTTCCAACTTCCAACTGTTCATCTTTTGCCTACCTATTCCACAACTTCCCACTTACAAAAAAATTCCAAATTTTCAAATTTGAAATTCAACCAAATTCTTCGTAATTTCGTTTTTCTACTCTAACTTCTACATTTTTCAACCGATTCAACCCATTCCAACTTTCAACTGTTCATCTTTTGCCTGCCTATTCCACAACTTCTCACCTACCAAAAATTCCAAAATTTCAAATTTGAAATTCAACCAAATTCTCCAAAATTTCGTTTTTCTACTCTAACTTCTACGTTTTTCAACCGATTCAACCCATTCCAACTTTCAACTGTTCATCTTTTGCCTACCTATTCCACACCTTCCCACTTACCAAAATTTCCAAATTTTCAATTTTGAAATTCAACCAAATTCTACAAAATTTGGTTTTTCTACTCTAATTTCTACATTTTTCAACCGATTCAACCCATTCCAACTTTATTCACTTTGGTCACCTCATCCTTACCATATTCACCACCTTCACCCCCACTTCCACTATGCTTACAAAATTCAACCCTTGACCCCCACTTCCAGTGTGGCGGCCATCTTGGATTGACCCTGAAGTGCTCCCAATGAACCTAGAATGAACCGGAAGTGCCCCAAATCGAACCGGAAGTGACCTTAGGTAAACAGGAAGTGACCTCAGGTAAACCGGAAGTGACCCCAAATCAAACCGGAAGTGACCTTTTTAAACCGGAAGTGACCTTTTTTAAACCGGAAGTGACCCCAAATAAACCGGAAGTGACCTCGGCTAGACCGGAAGTGCCTCTACTCAAACCGGAAGTGACCCAAATAGACCGGAAGTGACCCAAATCACCCCGGAAGTGACCTTATTTCAACATTAACTGCCCTAAATAGCTGCATTAGTTGCTAACTTTTGCATTTTTTGTCCGATTAAACCCGTTTCAACATTTTAAAGGGAAAAGGGAACCTCCTTAAGCCGTTTTTTGTCCTTTTGTTCCAAATTTCAAAATATTTTGGCGCAATTGCTTTTTCTTTTAATTCCCAGTCATTCTCTATGGGGATTCAAGATTTGCTCTAACTTCTACATTTTTTAACCGTTTCAACCCGTTCCAACTTTCAACTGTTCATCTTTTGCCTACCTATTCCACAACCTCCTACTTACCAAAAATTCCAAAATTCAAATTTGAAATTCAACCACATTCTCCAAAATTTAGTATTACACTTCTATTTTCCACATTTCTCAAGAAATTCAACTCATTTCAACATCATTCCCCAAGAAGTGATTCAAAGTCTTCGCCTTCACACGCAATTTCTCCAGAAATTGCATTTTCTAGTTGTGTGAAGGCGATGGCCTTCACACATATGTTATTCTACACCATTCTCTATTATTATTATTATTATTATTATATTTTATTCTCCACACTTTTTTGTCCCGCTTCTTCTTCCACATAATTCATCCGATTCACTCCGTTCCACTTTTGACGTATTCCAAATATTCACGAGATGAGCGCTTCCATTTTTCTCGTTCCGAAAATTTTCCGATTTCGCAAAATTCGCGAATTTACGACAAATTTTTCCCCATTCATTCTCAATGGCAGATTCTACATTTCACATTTACGTCATTCCCCTTTTAAATTCACCTCATTCAGCACATTCAAACCACATTCGGAATGATTCTCGACATTCCCAAAATTCCCAAATTCAAAAATTTCACGTTTTCACGTTAAAAATTCCGACAAAATTTCACGAAATTTCGTTTTTCACCTCTAGTTTCTACATTTTTCAACCGATTCAACCCATTCCAATTTTCAACTGTTCATCTTTTGCCTGCCTATTCCACAACTTCTCACCTACCAAAAATTCCAAAATTTCAAATTTGAAATTCAACCAAATTCTCCAACATTTCGTTTTTCTACTCTAACTTCTACGTTTTTCAACCGATTCAACCCATTCCAACTTTCAACTGTTCATCTTTTGCCTACCTATTCCACACCTTCCCACTTACCAAAATTTCCAAATTTTCAATTTTGAAATTCAACCAAATTCTACAAAATTTGGTTTTTCTACTCTAATTTCTACATTTTTCAACCGATTCAACCCATTCCAACTTTATTCACTTTGGTCACCTCATCCTTACCATATTCACCCCCTTCACCCCCACTTCCACTATGCTTACACAATTCAACCCTTGACCCCCACTTCCAGTGTGGCGGCCATCTTGGATTGACCCTGAAGTGCTCCCAATGACCCTAGAATGAACCGGAAGTGCCCCAAATGGAACCGGAAGTGACCTTAGGTAAACAGGAAGTGACCTTAGGTAAACCGGAAGTGACCCCAAATCAAACCGGAAGTGACCTTTTTAAACCGGAAGTGACCTTTTTAAACTGGAAGTGACCCCAAATAAACCGGAAGTGACCTCAGCTAGACCGGAAGTGCCTCTAATCAAACCGGAAGTGACCCAAATAGACCGGAAGTGACCCAAATCACCCCGGAAGTGACCTTATTTCAACATTAACTGCCCTAAATAGCTACATTAGTCACTAACTTTTGCATTTTTTGTCCGATTGAACCCGTTTCAACATTTTAACCCCAAAAGTGAACTTCCTGAAGCCTTTTTTTTTCGTTTTGTTCCAAATTTTAATTATTATTTTTTCTTTTCATTCCCATTCATTCTCTATGGGGATTCAACATTTTCTCTAACTTCCACATTTTTTAAACCAATTCAACCCGTTCCAATATTCAACTGTTCATCTTTTCCCTACCTATTCCACAACCTCCCACTTACCAAAAATTCCAAACTTCAAATTTGAAATTCAACCAAATTCTCCAAAATTTAGTATTACACTTCTATTTTCCACATTTCTCAAGAAATTCAACTCGTTTCAACATCATTCGGCATCATTCCCAAAGAAGTGATTCAAAGTCTTCGCCTTCACACGCAATTTCTCCAGAAATTGCATTTTCTAGTTGTGTGAAGGCGATGGCCTTCACACATATGTTATTCTACACCATTCTCTATTATTATTATTATTATTAGTGTGAAGGTGAAGACCTTCACACTATTGTTATTGCTGTCCTTTATTATTATTAGTGTGAAGGTGAAGACCTTCACACTATTGTTATTGCTGTCCTTTATTATTATTATTCTACTTATTCCGCTCACTTTTTTGACGCTTAACTCCTTCCACATACTTCAACCGATTCACTCCGTTCCACTTTTCACTTATTCCAAATATTCATGACACGGCTGCTTACATTTTTTTTGTTCGAAAAATTTTCCGTTTTCACAAAATTCACGATTTTGTGGCATTTTTTTCCCCATTCATTCTTAATGGCAGATTCAACATTTCACATTTTTGTTGTTCCAGTTTGAAATTCACTTATTTCAACACATTCAAATCACATTGGGGACATTCCCAAACTTGCCAAATTCAAAAATTTCACGTTTTCACTTTTAAAATTTGCACAAAATTTTGCAAAATTTCACAAAATTTAGTTTTTCACTTCTAGTTTCTACATTTTTCCACCGATTCAACTCGTTCCAACTTTCAACTGTTCATCTTTTGCCTACCTATTCCACACCTTCCCACTTAGGAAAATTTCCAAATTTTCAATTTTGAAATTCACACCAAATTTTCCCAAAATTTAGTTTTTCCCTTCTAATTTCTACATTTTTCAACCGATTCAACCCATTCCAACTTTATTCACTTTGTTCACCTTATGCTTACCATATTCACCCCCTTCACCCCCACTTCCACAATTCAACCCTTGACCCCCACTTCCAGAGTGGCGGCCATCTTGGATTGACCCTGAAGTGCCCCAATGAACCCGGAATGAACTGGAAGTGCCCCAAATCAAACCGGAATTGACCCCAAATGAACCGGAAGTGACCTCAGGTAAACCGGAAGTGACCCCAAATTAAACCGGAAGTGACCCCAAATCAAACCGGAAGTGACCTTTTTAAACCGGAAGTGACCCCAAATAAACCGGAAGTGACCTCAGCTAGACCGGAAGTGTATCTAATCAAACCGGAAGTGACCCAAAATAGACCGGAAGTGACCCAAATCAAACCGGAAGTGACCGTATTTCAACATTAAGTGCCCTAAATACCTACATTTGCTCTAACTTTTGCAAATTTTGCCCGATTAAACCCATTTCAACATTTTAACCCCAAAAGTGAAACTCCTAAAGCTGTTTTTTTTCCTTTTGTTCCAAATTTCAATAAATTTTGGTGCAATTTTTTTTCTTTTAATTCCCATTCATTCTCTATTAGGATTCAAGATTTGCTCTAACTTCTACTTTTTTTAACCGATTCAACTCGTTCCAACTTTCAACTGTTCCTCTTTTGCCTTCCTATTCCACAACTTCCCACTTACCAAAAATTCTCTACAATTTTGTTTTTCTACTCTAATTTCTACATTTTTCAACTTATTCAACCCATTACACCTTTCAACTGTTCATCATTTTCCTACCTATTCCACAACTTCCCACTTACCCAAAATTCCAAATTTTCAATTTTAGAATTCACACCCAATTTTCCCAAATTTTTTTCCCTTGTAATTTCTAAATTTTTCAACCGATTCAACTCTTTTCAACATCATTCTGCAACATTCCCCAAGTATTTATTCTACCTCTTCACCTTCACACGCAATTTCTTCAGGAATTGCAAATTCTAGTTATTATTATTATTCTACTTATTCCGCTCACTTTTTTGTCCGTTAACTACTTCCACATACTTCAACCGATTCACTCCATTCCACTTTTCACTGATTCCAAATATTCATGACACGGGTGCTTACATTTTTTTCGTTCAAAAAATTTTCCGTTTTCGCAAAATTCACAAAATTCCGGCAAATTCTTCCCCATTCATTCTTAATGGCAGATTCAACATTTCACATTTTTGTTGTTCCAGTTTGAAATTCACTTATTTCAACACATTCAAATCACATTTGGGACATTCCCAAACTTGCCAAATTCACAAATTTCACGTTTTCACTTTTAAAATTTGCACAAAATTTTGCAAAATTTCACTAAATTTAGTTTTTCACTTCTAATTTCTACATTTTTCCACCGATTCAACTCGTTCCAACTTTCAACTGTTCATCTTTTGCCTACCTATTCCACACCTTCCCACTTAGCAAAATTTCCAAATTTTCAATTTTGAAATTCACACCAAATTTTCCAAAAATTTAGTTTTTCCCTTCTAATTTCTATATTTTTCGACCGATTCAACCCATTCCAACTTTATTCACTTTGTTCACCTTATGCTTACCATATTCACCCCCTTCACCCCCACTTCCACAATTCAACCCTTGACCCCCACTTCCAGAGTGGCGGCCATCTTGGATTGACCCTGAAGTGCCCCAATGTACGCGGAATGAACTGGAAGTGCCCCAAATCAAACCGGGATTGACCCCAAATGAACCGGAAGTGACCTCAGGTAAACCGGAAGTGACCCCAAATCAAACCGGAAGTGACCCCAAATCAAACCGGAAGTGACCTTTTTCAACCGGAAGTGACCTTTTTAAACCGGAAGTGACCCCAAATAAACCGGAAGTGACCTGAGCTAGACCGGAAGTGCCTCTAATCAAACCGGAAGTGACCCAAATCAAACCGGAAATGACCATATTTCAACATTAAGTGCCCTAATTACCTACATTTGCGCTAACTTTTGCAAATTTTGCCCGATTAAACCCATTTCAACATTTTAACCCCAAAAGTGAACCTCCTGAAGCCGTTTTTTTCCTTTTGTTCCAAATTTCAGAAACTTTTGGTGCATTTTTTTTTTCTTTTAATTCCCATTCATTCTCTATTAGGATTCAAGATTTGCTCTAACTTCTACATTTTTTAACTGATTCAACTCGTTCCAACTTTCAACTGTTCCTCTTTTGCCTTCCTATTCCACAACTTCCCACTTACCAAAAATTCTCTACAATTTTGTTTTTCTACTCTAATTTCTACATTTTCAACTTATTCAACCCATTCCACCTTTCAACTGTTCATCATTTTCCTACCTATTTCACAACTTCCCACTTACCCAAAATTCCAAATTTTCAATTTTGAAATTCACACCCAATTTTCCCAAATTTCCTTTTTCCCTTGTAATTTCTACATTTTTCAACCGATTCAACTCTTTTCAACATCATTCTGCAGCATTCCCCAAGTATTTATTCAACCTCTTCACCTTCACACGCAATTTCTTCAGGAATTGCAAATTCTAGTTGTGTGAAGGCGATGGCCTTCACACATATGTTATTCTACACCATTCTCTATTATTATTATTATTATTATTATTATTATTCTTCTATTTTATTCCCGCCACTTTTTTGTCCCGCTTCTTCTTCCACATAATTCATCCGATTCACTCCGTTCCACTTTTGACGTATTCCAAATATTCACGAGATGAGCGCTTCCATTTTTCTCGTTCCGAAAATTTTCCGATTTCGCAAAATTCGCGAATTTACGACAAATTTTTCCCCATTCATTCTCAATGGCAGATTCGACATTTCACATTTACGTCATTCCCCTTTTACATTCACCTCATTCAGCACATTCAAACCACATTCGGAATGATTCTCGACATTCCCAAAATTCCCAAATTCAAAAATTTCACGTTTTCTCGTTAAAAATTCCGACAAAATTTCACGAAATTTCGTTTTTCACCTCTAGTTTCTACATTTTTCAACCGATTCAACCCATTCCAATTTTCAACTTTTCATCTTTTGCCTGCCTATTCCACAACTTCTCACCTACCAAAAATTCCAAAATTTCAAATTTGAAATTCAACCAAATTCTCCAAAATTTCGTTTTTCTACTCTAACTTCTACGTTTTTCAACCGATTCAACCCATTCCAACTTTCAACTGTTCATCTTTTGCCTACCTATTCCACACCTTCCCACTTACCAAAATTTCCAAATTTTCAATTTTGAAATTCAACCAAATTCTACAAAATTTGGTTTTTCTACTCTAATTTCTACATTTTTCAACCGATTCAACCCATTCCAACTTTATTCACTTTGGTCACCTCATCCTTACCATATTCACCCCCTTCACCCCCACTTCCACTATGCTTACACAATTCAACCCTTGACCCCCACTTCCAGTGTGGCGGCCATCTTGGATTGACCCTGAAGTGCTCCCAATGACCCTAGAATGAACCGGAAGTGCCCCAAATCGAACCGGAAGTGACCTTAGGTAAACAGGAAGTGACCTTAGGTAAACCGGAAGTGACCCCAAATCAAACCGGAAGTGACCTTTTTAAACCGGAAGTGACCTTTTTAAACCGGAAGTGACCCCAAATAAACCGGAAGTGACCTCAGCTAGACCGGAAGTGCCTCTAATCAAACCGGAAGTGACCCAAATAGACCGGAAGTGACCCAAATCAACCCGGAAGTGACCTTATTTCAAAATTAACTGCCCTAAATAGCTACATTAGGCGCTAACTTTTGCATTTTTTGTCCGATTGAACCCATTTCAACATTTTAACCCCAAAAGTGAACCTCCTGAAGCCGTTTTCTTCCTTTTGTTCCAAATTTCAAAAAATTTTGGCGCAATTGCTTTTTCTTTTAATTCCCATTCATTCTCTATGGGGATTCAAGATTTGCTCTAACTTCTACATTTTTTAACCGTTTCAACCTGTTCCAACTTTCAACTGTTCATCTTTTGCCTACCTATTCCACAACCTCCCACTTACCAAAAATCCCAAACTTTCAAATTTGAGATTCAACCAAATTCCCCAAAATTTAGTATTACACTTCTATTTTCCACATTTCTCAAGAAATTCAACTCATTTCAACATCATTCGCCATCATTCCCCAAGAAGTGATTCAAAGTCTTCGCCTTCACACGCAATTTCTCCAGAAATTGCATTTTCTAGTTATTATTATTATTCTTCTATTTTATTCCCGCCACTTTTTTGTCCCGCTTCTTCTTCCACATAATTCATCCGATTCACTCCGTTCCACTTTTGACGTATTCCAAATATTCACGAGATGAGCGCTTCCATTTTTCTCGTTCCGAAAATTTTCCGATTTCGCAAAATTCGCGAATTTACGACAAATTTTTCCCCATTCATTCTCAATGGCAGATTCGACATTTCACATTTACGTCATTCCCCTTTTACATTCACCTCATTCAGCACATTCAAACCACATTCGGAATGATTCTCGACATTCCCAAAATTCCCAAATTCAAAAATTTCACGTTTTCTCGTTAAAAATTCCGACAAAATTTCACGAAATTTCGTTTTTCACCTCTAGTTTCTACATTTTTCAACCGATTCAACCCATTCCAATTTTCAACTTTTCATCTTTTGCCTGCCTATTCCACAACTTCTCACCTACCAAAAATTCCAAAATTTCAAATTTGAAATTCAACCAAATTCTCCAAAATTTCGTTTTTCTACTCTAACTTCTACGTTTTTCAACCGATTCAACCCATTCCAACTTTCAACTGTTCATCTTTTGCCTACCTATTCCACACCTTCCCACTTACCAAAATTTCCAAATTTTCAATTTTGAAATTCAACCAAATTCTACAAAATTTGGTTTTTCTACTCTAATTTCTACATTTTTCAACCGATTCAACCCATTCCAACTTTATTCACTTTGGTCACCTCATCCTTACCATATTCACCCCCTTCACCCCCACTTCCACTATGCTTACACAATTCAACCCTTGACCCCCACTTCCAGTGTGGCGGCCATCTTGGATTGACCCTGAAGTGCTCCCAATGACCCTAGAATGAACCGGAAGTGCCCCAAATGGAACCGGAAGTGACCTTAGGTAAACAGGAAGTGACCTTAGGTAAACCGGAAGTGACCCCAAATCAAACCGGAAGTGACCTTTTTAAACCGGAAGTGACCTTTTTAAACTGGAAGTGACCCCAAATAAACCGGAAGTGACCTCAGCTAGACCGGAAGTGCCTCTAATCAAACCGGAAGTGACCCAAATAGACCGGAAGTGACCCAAATCACCCCGGAAGTGACCTTATTTCAACATTAACTGCCCTAAATAGCTACATTAGTCACTAACTTTTGCATTTTTTGTCCGATTGAACCCGTTTCAACATTTTAACCCCAAAAGTGAACTTCCTGAAGCCTTTTTTTTTCGTTTTGTTCCAAATTTTAATTATTATTTTTTCTTTTCATTCCCATTCATTCTCTATGGGGATTCAACATTTTCTCTAACTTCCACATTTTTTAAACCAATTCAACCCGTTCCAATATTCAACTGTTCATCTTTTCCCTACCTATTCCACAACCTCCCACTTACCAAAAATTCCAAACTTCAAATTTGAAATTCAACCAAATTCTCCAAAATTTAGTATTACACTTCTATTTTCCACATTTCTCAAGAAATTCAACTCGTTTCAACATCATTCGGCATCATTCCCAAAGAAGTGATTCAAAGTCTTCGCCTTCACACGCAATTTCTCCAGAAATTGCATTTTCTAGTTGTGTGAAGGCGATGGCCTTCACACATATGTTATTCTACACCATTCTCTATTATTATTATTATTATTAGTGTGAAGGTGAAGACCTTCACACTATTGTTATTGCTGTCCTTTATTATTATTAGTGTGAAGGTGAAGACCTTCACACTATTGTTATTGCTGTCCTTTATTATTATTATTCTACTTATTCCGCTCACTTTTTTGACGCTTAACTCCTTCCACATACTTCAACCGATTCACTCCGTTCCACTTTTCACTTATTCCAAATATTCATGACACGGCTGCTTACATTTTTTTTGTTCGAAAAATTTTCCGTTTTCACAAAATTCACGATTTTGTGGCATTTTTTTCCCCATTCATTCTTAATGGCAGATTCAACATTTCACATTTTTGTTGTTCCAGTTTGAAATTCACTTATTTCAACACATTCAAATCACATTGGGGACATTCCCAAACTTGCCAAATTCAAAAATTTCACGTTTTCACTTTTAAAATTTGCACAAAATTTTGCAAAATTTCACAAAATTTAGTTTTTCACTTCTAGTTTCTACATTTTTCCACCGATTCAACTCGTTCCAACTTTCAACTGTTCATCTTTTGCCTACCTATTCCACACCTTCCCACTTAGCAAAATTTCCAAATTTTCAATTTTGAAATTCACACCAAATTTTCCCAAAATTTAGTTTTTCCCTTCTAATTTCTACATTTTTCAACCGATTCAACCCATTCCAACTTTATTCACTTTGTTCACCTTATGCTTACCATATTCACCCCCTTCACCCCCACTTCCACAATTCAACCCTTGACCCCCACTTCCAGAGTGGCGGCCATCTTGGATTGACCCTGAAGTGCCCCAATGAACCCGGAATGAACTGGAAGTGCCCCAAATCAAACCGGAATTGACCCCAAATGAACCGGAAGTGACCTCAGGTAAACCGGAAGTGACCCCAAATTAAACCGGAAGTGACCCCAAATCAAACCGGAAGTGACCTTTTTAAACCGGAAGTGACCCCAAATAAACCGGAAGTGACCTCAGCTAGACCGGAAGTGTATCTAATCAAACCGGAAGTGACCCAAAATAGACCGGAAGTGACCCAAATCAAACCGGAAGTGACCGTATTTCAACATTAAGTGCCCTAAATACCTACATTTGCTCTAACTTTTGCAAATTTTGCCCGATTAAACCCATTTCAACATTTTAACCCCAAAAGTGAAACTCCTAAAGCTGTTTTTTTTCCTTTTGTTCCAAATTTCAATAAATTTTGGTGCAATTTTTTTTCTTTTAATTCCCATTCATTCTCTATTAGGATTCAAGATTTGCTCTAACTTCTACTTTTTTTAACCGATTCAACTCGTTCCAACTTTCAACTGTTCCTCTTTTGCCTTCCTATTCCACAACTTCCCACTTACCAAAAATTCTCTACAATTTTGTTTTTCTACTCTAATTTCTACATTTTTCAACTTATTCAACCCATTACACCTTTCAACTGTTCATCATTTTCCTACCTATTCCACAACTTCCCACTTACCCAAAATTCCAAATTTTCAATTTTAGAATTCACACCCAATTTTCCCAAATTTTTTTCCCTTGTAATTTCTAAATTTTTCAACCGATTCAACTCTTTTCAACATCATTCTGCAACATTCCCCAAGTATTTATTCTACCTCTTCACCTTCACACGCAATTTCTTCAGGAATTGCAAATTCTAGTTAGTGTGAAGGTGAAGACCTTCACACTATTGTTATTGCTGTCCTTTATTATTATTATTCTACTTATTCCGCTCACTTTTTTGACGCTTAACTCCTTCCACATACTTCAACCGATTCACTCCGTTCCACTTTTCACTTATTCCAAATATTCATGACACGGCTGCTTACATTTTTTTTGTTCGAAAAATTTTCCGTTTTCACAAAATTCACGATTTTGTGGCATTTTTTTCCCCATTCATTCTTAATGGCAGATTCAACATTTCACATTTTTGTTGTTCCAGTTTGAAATTCACTTATTTCAACACATTCAAATCACATTGGGGACATTCCCAAACTTGCCAAATTCAAAAATTTCACGTTTTCACTTTTAAAATTTGCACAAAATTTTGCAAAATTTCACAAAATTTAGTTTTTCACTTATAGTTTCTACATTTTTCCACCGATTCAACTCGTTCCAACTTTCAACTGTTCATCTTTTGCCTACCTATTCCACACCTTCCCACTTAGCAAAATTTCCAAATTTTCAATTTTGAAATTCACACCAAATTTTCCCAAAATTTAGTTTTTCCCTTCTAATTTCTACATTTTTCAACCGATTCAACCCATTCCAACTTTATTCACTTTGTTCACCTTATGCTTACCATATTCACCCCCTTCACCCCCGCTTCCACAATTCAACCCTTGACCCCCACTTCCAGAGTGGCGGCCATCTTGGATTGACCCTGAAGTGCCCCAATGAACCCGGAATGAACTGGAAGTGCCCCAAATCAAACCGGAATTGACCCCAAATGAACCGGAAGTGACCTCAGGTAAACCGGAAGTGACCCCAAATCAAACCGGAAGTGACCCCAAATCAAACCGGAAGTGACCCTTTTCAACCGGAAGTGACCTTTTTAAACCGGAAGTGACCCCAAATAAACCGGAAGTGACCTCAGCTAGACCGGAAGTGCCTCTAATCAAACCGGAAGTGACCCAAATCAAACCGGAAATGACCATATTTCAACATTAAGTGCCCTAAATACCTACATTTGCGCTAACTTTTGGAAATTTTGCCCGATTAAACCCATTTCAACATTTTAACCCCAAAAGTGAACCTCCTGAAGCCGTTTTTTCCTTTTGTTCCAAATTTCTGAAACTTTTGGTGCAATTTTTTTTTCTTTTAATTCCCATTCATTCTCTATTAGGATTCAAGATTTGCTCTAACTTCTACATTTTTTAACCGATTCAACTCGTTCCAACTTTCAACTGTTCCTCTTTTGCCTTCCTATTCCACAACTTCCCACTTACCAAAAATTCTCTACAATTTTGTTTTTCTACTCTAATTTCTACATTTTCAACTTATTCAACCCATTCTACCTTTCAACTGTTCATCATTTTCCTACCTATTCCACAACTTCCCACTTACCCAAAATTCCAAATTTTCAATTTTGAAATTCACACCCAATTTTCCCAAATTTCCTTTTTCCCTTGTAATTTCTACATTTTTCAACCGATTCAACTCTTTTCAACATCATTCTGCAACATTCCCCAAGTAGTTATTCAACCTCTTCACCTTCACACGCAATTTCTTCAGGAATTGCAAATTCTAGTTAGTGTGAAGGTGAAGACCTTCACACTATTGTTATTGCTGTCCTTTATTATTATTATTATTATTATTATTATTCTACTTATTCCGCTCACTTTTTTGACGCTTAACTCCTTCCACATACTTCAACCGATTCACTCCGTTCCACTTTTCACTTATTCCAAATATTCATGACACGGCTGCTTACATTTTTTTTGTTCGAAAAATTTTCCGTTTTCACAAAATTCACGATTTTGTGGCATTTTTTTCCCCATTCATTCTTAATGGCAGATTCAACATTTCACATTTTTGTTGTTCCAGTTTGAAATTCACTTATTTCAACACATTCAAATCACATTGGGGACATTCCCAAACTTGCCAAATTCAAAAATTTCACGTTTTCACTTTTAAAATTTGCACAAAATTTTGCAAAATTTCACAAAATTTAGTTTTTCACTTCTAGTTTCTACATTTTTCCACCGATTCAACTCGTTCCAACTTTCAACTGTTCATCTTTTGCCTACCTATTCCACACCTTCCCACTTAGCAAAATTTCCAAATTTTCAATTTTGAAATTCACACCAAATTTTCCCAAAATTTAGTTTTTCCCTTCTAATTTCTACATTTTTCAACCGATTCAACCCATTCCAACTTTATTCACTTTGTTCACCTTATGCTTACCATATTCACCCCCTTCACCCCCACTTCCACAATTCAACCCTTGACCCCCACTTCCAGAGTGGCGGCCATCTTGGATTGACCCTGAAGTGCCCCAATGAACCCGAAATGAACTGGAAGTGCCCCAAATCAAACCGGAATTGACCCCAAATGAACCGGAAGTGACCTCAGGTAAACCGGAAGTGACCCCAAATCAAACCGGAAGTGACCCCAAATCAAACCGGAAGTGACCTTTTTCAACCGGAAGTGACCCCAAATAAACCGGAAGTGACCTCAGCTGGACCGGAAGTGCCTCTAATCAAACCGGAAGTGACCCAAATCAAACCGGAAATGACCATATTTCAACATTAAGTGCCCTAAATACCTGCATTTGCGCTAACTTTTGCAAATTTTGCCCGATTAAACCCATTTCAACATTTTAACCCCAAAAGTGAACCTCCTGAAGCCGTTTCTTTCCTTTTGTTCCAAATTTCAGAAACTTTTGGTGCAATTTTTTTTTCTTTTAATTCCCATTCATTCTCTATTAGGATTCAAGATTTGCTCTAACTTCTACATTTTTTAACCGATTCAACTCGTTCCAACTTTCAACTGTTCCTCTTTTGCCTTCCTATTCCACAACTTCCCACTTACCAAAAATTCTCTACAATTTTGTTTTTCTACTCTAATTTCTACATTTTCAACTTATTCAACCCATTCCACCTTTCAACTGTTCATCATTTTCCTACCTATTCCACAACTTCCCACTTACCCAAAATTCCAAATTTTCAATTTTGAAATTCACACCCAATTTTCCCAAATTTCCTTTTTCCCTTGTAATTTCTACATTTTTCAACCGATTCAACTCTTTTCAACATCATTCTGCAACATTCCCCAAGTATTTATTCAACCTCTTCACCTTCACACGCAATTTCTTCAGGAATTGCAAATTCTAGTTATTATTATTATTATTCTACTTATTCCGCTCACTTTTTTGACGCTTAACTCCTTCCACATACTTCAACCGATTCACTCCGTTCCACTTTTCACTTATTCCAAATATTCATGACACGGCTGCTTACATTTTTTTTGTTCGAAAAATTTTCCGTTTTCACAAAATTCACGATTTTGTGGCATTTTTTTCCCCATTCATTCTTAATGGCAGATTCAACATTTCACATTTTTGTTGTTCCAGTTTGAAATTCACTTATTTCAACACATTCAAATCACATTGGGGACATTCCCAAACTTGCCAAATTCAAAAATTTCACGTTTTCACTTTTAAAATTTGCACAAAATTTCGCAAAATTTCACAAAATTTAGTTTTTCACTTCTAGTTTCTACATTTTTCCACCGATTCAACTCGTTCCAACTTTCAACTGTTCATCTTTTGCCTACCTATTCCACACCTTCCCACTTAGCAAAATTTCCAAATTTTCAATTTTGAAATTCACACCAAATTTTCCCAAAATTTAGTTTTTCCCTTCTAATTTCTACATTTTTCAACCGATTCAACCCATTCCAACTTTATTCACTTTGTTCACCTTATGCTTACCATATTCACCCCCTTCACCCCCACTTCCACAATTCAACCCTTGACCCCCACTTCCAGAGTGGCGGCCATCTTGGATTGACCCTGAAGTGCCCCAATGAACCCGGAATGAACTGGAAGTGCCCCAAATCAAACCGGAATTGACCCCAAATGAACCGGAAGTGACCTCAGGTAAACCGGAAGTGACCCCAAATCAAACCGGAAGTGACCCCAAATCAAACCGGAAGTGACCTTTTTCAACCGGAAGTGACCCCAAATAAACCGGAAGTGACCTCAGCTAGACCGGAAGTGCCTCTAATCAAACCGGAAGTAACCCAAATCAAACCGGAAATGACCATATTTCAACATTAAGTGCCCTAAATACCTACATTTGCGCTAACTTTTGCAAATTTTGCCCGATTAAACCCATTTCAACATTTTAACCCCAAAAGTGAACCTCCTGAAGCCGTTTCTTTCCTTTTGTTCCAAATTTCAGAAACTTTTGGTGCAATTTTTTTTTCTTTTAATTCCCATTCATTCTCTATTAGGATTCAAGATTTGCTCTAACTTCTACATTTTTTAACCGATTCAACTCGTTCCAACTTTCAACTGTTCCTCTTTTGCCTTCCTATTCCACAACTTCCCACTTACCAAAAATTCTCTACAATTTTGTTTTTCTACTCTAATTTCTATATTTTCAACTTATTCAACCGATTCCACCTTTCAACTGTTCATCATTTTCCTACCTATTCCACAACTTCCCACTTACCCAAAATTCCAAATTTTCAATTTTGAAATTCACACCCAATTTTCCCGAATTTCCTTTTTCCCTTGTAATTTCTACATTTTTCAACCGATTCAACTCTTTTCAACATCATTCTGCAACATTCCCCAAGTATTTATTCAACCTCTTCACCTTCACACGCAATTTCTTCAGGAATTGCAAATTCTAGTTATTAGTGTGAAGGTGAAGACCTTCACACTATTGTTATTGCTGTCCTTTATTATTATTATTATTATTATTCTACTTATTCCGCTCACTTTTTTGTCCGTTAACTACTTCCACATACTTCAACCGATTCACTCCATTCCACTTTTCACTGATTCCAAATATTCATGACACGGGTGCTTACATTTTTTTCGTTCAAAAAATTTTCCGTTTTCGCAAAATTCACAAAATTCCGGCAAATTCTTCCCCATTCATTCTTAATGGCAGATTCAACATTTCACATTTTTGTTGTTCCAGTTTGAAATTCACTTATTTCAACACATTCAAATCACATTTGGGACATTCCCAAACTTGCCAAATTCACAAATTTCACGTTTTCACTTTTAAAATTTGCACAAAATTTTGCAAAATTTCACTAAATTTAGTTTTTCACTTCTAATTTCTACATTTTTCCACCGATTCAACTCGTTCCAACTTTCAACTGTTCATCTTTTGCCTACCTATTCCACACCTTCCCACTTAGCAAAATTTCCAAATTTTCAATTTTGAAATTCACACCAAATTTTCCAAAAATTTAGTTTTTCCCTTCTAATTTCTATATTTTTCGACCGATTCAACCCATTCCAACTTTATTCACTTTGTTCACCTTATGCTTACCATATTCACCCCCTTCACCCCCACTTCCACAATTCAACCCTTGACCCCCACTTCCAGAGTGGCGGCCATCTTGGATTGACCCTGAAGTGCCCCAATGTACGCGGAATGAACTGGAAGTGCCCCAAATCAAACCGGGATTGACCCCAAATGAACCGGAAGTGACCTCAGGTAAACCGGAAGTGACCCCAAATCAAACCGGAAGTGACCCCAAATCAAACCGGAAGTGACCTTTTTCAACCGGAAGTGACCTTTTTAAACCGGAAGTGACCCCAAATAAACCGGAAGTGACCTGAGCTAGACCGGAAGTGCCTCTAATCAAACCGGAAGTGACCCAAATCAAACCGGAAATGACCATATTTCAACATTAAGTGCCCTAATTACCTACATTTGCGCTAACTTTTGCAAATTTTGCCCGATTAAACCCATTTCAACATTTTAACCCCAAAAGTGAACCTCCTGAAGCCGTTTTTTTCCTTTTGTTCCAAATTTCAGAAACTTTTGGTGCATTTTTTTTCTTTTAATTCCCATTCATTCTCTATTAGGATTCAAGATTTGCTCTAACTTCTACATTTTTTTAACTGATTCAACTCGTTCCAACTTTCAACTGTTCCTCTTTTGCCTTCCTATTCCACAACTTCCCACTTACCAAAAATTCTCTACAATTTTGTTTTTCTACTCTAATTTCTACATTTTCAACTTATTCAACCCATTCCACCTTTCAACTGTTCATCATTTTCCTACCTATTTCACAACTTCCCACTTACCCAAAATTCCAAATTTTCAATTTTGAAATTCACACCCAATTTTCCCAAATTTCCTTTTTCCCTTGTAATTTCTACATTTTTCAACCGATTCAACTCTTTTCAACATCATTCTGCAGCATTCCCCAAGTATTTATTCAACCTCTTCACCTTCACACGCAATTTCTTCAGGAATTGCAAATTCTAGTTATTATTGTGTGAAGGCGATGGCCTTCACACATATGTTATTCTACACCATTCTCTATTATTATTATTATTATTATTCTATTTTATTCCCGCCACTTTTTTGTCCCGCTTCTTCTTCCACATAATTCATCCGATTCACTCCGTTCCACTTTTGACGTATTCCAAATATTCACGAGATGAGGGCTTCCATTTTTCTCGTTCCGAAAATTTTCCGATTCCGCAAAATTCGCGAATTTACGACAAATTTTTCCCCATTCATTCTCAATGGCAGATTCGACATTTCACATTTACGTCATTCCCCTTTTAAATTCACCTCATTCAGCACATTCAAACCACATTCGGAATGATTCTCGACATTCCCAAAATTCCCAAATTCAAAAATTTCACGTTTTCACGTTAAAAATTCCGACAAAATTTCACGAAATTTCGTTTTTCACCTCTAATTTCTACATTTTTCGACCGATTCAACCCGTTCCAACTTCCAACTGTTCATCTTTTGCCTACCTATTCCACAACTTCCCACTTACAAAAAAATTCCAAATTTTCAAATTTGAAATTCAACCAAATTCTTCGTAATTTCGTTTTTCTACTCTAATTTCTACATTTTTCAACCGATTCAACCCATTCCAACTTTCAACTGTTCATCTTTTGCCTGCCTATTCCACAACTTCTCACCTATCAAAAATTCCAAAATTTCAAATTTGAAATTCAACCAAATTCTCCAAAATTTCGTTTTTCTACTCTAACTTCTACGTTTTTCAACCGATTCAACCCATTCCAACTTTCAACTGTTCATCTTTTGCCTACCTATTCCACACCTTCCCACTTACCAACATTTCCAAATTTTCAATTTTGAAATTCAACCAAATTCTACAAAATTTGGTTTTTCTACTCTAATTTCTACATTTTTCAACCGATTCAACCCATTCCAACTTTATTCACTTTGGTCACCTCATCCTTACCATATTCACCCCCTTCACCCCCACTTCCACTATGCTTACACAATTCAACCCTTGACCCCCACTTCCAGTGTGGCGGCCATCTTGGATTGACCCTGAAGTGCTCCCAATGAACCTAGAATGAACCGGAAGTGCCCCAAATCGAACCGGAAGTGACCTTAGGTAAACAGGAAGTGGCCTCAGGTAAACCGGAAGTGACCCCAAATCAAACCGGAAGTGACCTTTTTAAACCAGAAGTGACCTTTTTAAACCGGAAGTGACCCCAAATAAACCGGAAGGACCTCAGCTGGACCGGAAGTGCCTCTAATCAAACCGGAAGTGACCCAAATCAAACCGGAAATGATCTTATTTCAACATTAAGTGCCCTAAATAGCTACATTTTAGCCAACTTTTTCAATTTTTGTCCGATTAAATCCGTTTCAACATTTTAACCCCAAAAGGGAACCTCCTGAAGCCGTTTTTTGTCCTTTTGTTCCAAATTTCAAAATATTTTGGCGCAATTGCTTTTTCTTTTAATTCCCATTCATTCTCTATGGGGATTCAAGATTTGCTCCAACTTCTACATTTTTTAACCGTTTCAACCCGTTCCAACTTTCAACTGTTCATCCTTTGCCTACCTATTCCACAACCTCCCACTTACCAAAAATTCCAAAATTCAAATTTGAAATTCAACCACATTCTCCAAAATTTAGTATTACACTTCTATTTTCCACATTTCTCAAGAAATTCAACTCATTTCAACATCATCCGGCATCATTCCCCGAGAAGTGATTCAAAGTCTTCGCCTTCACACGCAATTTCTCCAGAAATTGCATTTTCTAGTTATTATTATTCTACTTATTCCGCTCACTTTTTTGACGCTTAACTCCTTCCACATACTTCAACCGATTCACTCCGTTCCACTTTTCACTTATTCCAAATATTCATGACACGGCTGCTTACATTTTTTTTGTTCGAAAAATTTTCCGTTTTCACAAAATTCACGATTTTGTGGCATTTTTTTCCCCATTCATTCTTAATGGCAGATTCAACATTTCACATTTTTGTTGTTCCAGTTTGAAATTCACTTATTTCAACACATTCAAATCACATTGGGGACATTCCCAAACTTGCCAAATTCAAAAATTTCACGTTTTCACTTTTAAAATTTGCACAAAATTTCGCAAAATTTCACAAAATTTAGTTTTTCACTTCTAGTTTCTACATTTTTCCACCGATTCAACTCGTTCCAACTTTCAACTGTTCATCTTTTGCCTACCTATTCCACACCTTCCCACTTAGCAAAATTTCCAAATTTTCAATTTTGAAATTCACACCAAATTTTCCCAAAATTTAGTTTTTCCCTTCTAATTTCTACATTTTTCAACCGATTCAACCCATTCCAACTTTATTCACTTTGTTCACCTTATGCTTACCATATTCACCCCCTTCACCCCCACTTCCACAATTCAACCCTTGACCCCCACTTCCAGAGTGGCGGCCATCTTGGATTGACCCTGAAGTGCCCCAATGAACCTGGAATGAACTGGAAGTGCCCCAAATCAAACCGGAATTGACCCCAAATGAACCGGAAGTGACCTCAGGTAAACCGGAAGTGACCCCAAATCAAACCGGAAGTGACCCCAAATCAAACCGGAAGTGACCTTTTTCAACCGGAAGTGACCTTTTTAAACCGGAAGTGACCCCAAATAAACCGGGAGTGACCTCAGCTGGACCGGAAGTGCCTCTAATCAAACCGGAAGTGACCCAAATCAAACCGGAAATGACCATATTTCAACATTAAGTGCCCTAAATACCTACATTTGCGCTAACTTTTGCAAATTTTGCCCGATTAAACCCATTTCAACATTTTAACCCCAAAAGTGAACCTCCTGAAGCCGTTTCTTTCCTTTTGTTCCAAATTTCAGAAACTTTTGGTGCAATTGTTTTTCTTTTAATTCCCATTCATTCTCTATTAGGATTCAAGATTTGCTCTAACTTCTACATTTTTTAACCGATTCAACTCGTTCCAACTTTCAACTGTTCCTCTTTTGCCTTCCTATTCCACAACTTCCCACTTACCAAAAATGCTCTACAATTTTGTTTTTCTACTCTAATTTCTACATTTTCAACTTATTCAACCCATTCCACCTTTCAACTGTTCATCATTTTCCTACCTATTCCACAACTTCCCACTTACCCAAAATTCCAAATTTTCAATTTTGAAATTCACACCCAATTTTCCCAAATTTCCTTTTTCCCTTGTAATTTCTACATTTTTCAACCGATTCAAGTCTTTTCAACATCATTCTGCAACATTCCCCAAGTATTTATTCAACCTCTTCACCTTCACACGCAATTTCTTCAGGAATTGCAAATTCTAGTTATTATTATTATTCTACTTATTCCGCTCACTTTTTTGTCCGTTAACTACTTCCACATACTTCAACCGATTCACTCCATTCCACTTTTCACTGATTCCAAATATTCATGACACGGGTGCTTACATTTTTTTCGTTCAAAAAATTTTCCGTTTTCGCAAAATTCACAAAATTCCGGCAAATTCTTCCCCATTCATTCTTAATGGCAGATTCAACATTTCACATTTTTGTTGTTCCAGTTTGAAATTCACTTATTTCAACACATTCAAATCACATTTGGGACATTCCCAAACTTGCCAAATTCACAAATTTCACGTTTTCACTTTTAAAATTTGCACAAAATTTTGCAAAATTTCACTAAATTTAGTTTTTCACTTCTAATTTCTACATTTTTCCACCGATTCAACTCGTTCCAACTTTCAACTGTTCATCTTTTGCCTACCTATTCCACACCTTCCCACTTAGCAAAATTTCCAAATTTTCAATTTTGAAATTCACACCAAATTTTCCAAAAATTTAGTTTTTCCCTTCTAATTTCTATATTTTTCGACCGATTCAACCCATTCCAACTTTATTCACTTTGTTCACCTTATGCTTACCATATTCACCCCCTTCACCCCCACTTCCACAATTCAACCCTTGACCCCCACTTCCAGAGTGGCGGCCATCTTGGATTGACCCTGAAGTGCCCCAATGTACGCGGAATGAACTGGAAGTGCCCCAAATCAAACCGGGATTGACCCCAAATGAACCGGAAGTGACCTCAGGTAAACCGGAAGTGACCCCAAATCAAACCGGAAGTGACCCCAAATCAAACCGGAAGTGACCTTTTTCAACCGGAAGTGACCTTTTTAAACCGGAAGTGACCCCAAATAAACCGGAAGTGACCTGAGCTAGACCGGAAGTGCCTCTAATCAAACCGGAAGTGACCCAAATCAAACCGGAAATGACCATATTTCAACATTAAGTGCCCTAATTACCTACATTTGCGCTAACTTTTGCAAATTTTGCCCGATTAAACCCATTTCAACATTTTAACCCCAAAAGTGAACCTCCTGAAGCCGTTTTTTTCCTTTTGTTCCAAATTTCAGAAACTTTTGGTGCATTTTTTTTTTCTTTTAATTCCCATTCATTCTCTATTAGGATTCAAGATTTGCTCTAACTTCTACATTTTTTAACTGATTCAACTCGTTCCAACTTTCAACTGTTCCTCTTTTGCCTTCCTATTCCACAACTTCCCACTTACCAAAAATTCTCTACAATTTTGTTTTTCTACTCTAATTTCTACATTTTCAACTTATTCAACCCATTCCACCTTTCAACTGTTCATCATTTTCCTACCTATTTCACAACTTCCCACTTACCCAAAATTCCAAATTTTCAATTTTGAAATTCACACCCAATTTTCCCAAATTTCCTTTTTCCCTTGTAATTTCTACATTTTTCAACCGATTCAACTCTTTTCAACATCATTCTGCAGCATTCCCCAAGTATTTATTCAACCTCTTCACCTTCACACGCAATTTCTTCAGGAATTGCAAATTCTAGTTATTGTGTGAAGGCGATGGCCTTCACACATATGTTATTCTACACCATTCTCTATTATTATTATTATTGTGTGAAGGCGATGGCCTTCACACATATGTTATTCTACACCATTCTCTATTATTATTATTATTATTATTATTCTTCTATTTTATTCTCCACACTTTTTTGTCCCGCTTCTTCTTCCACATAGTTCATCCGATTCACTCCGTTCCACTTTTGATGTATTCCAAATATTCACGAGATGAGCGCTTCCATTTTTCTCGTTCCGAAAATTTTCCGATTTCGCAAAATTCGCGAATTTACGACAAATTTTTCCCCATTCATTCTCAATGGCAGATTCGACATTTCACATTTACGTCATTCCCCTTTTAAATTCACCTCATTCAGCACATTCAAACCACATTCGGAATGATTCTCGACATTCCCAAAATTCCCAAATTCAAAAATTTCACGTTTTCACGTTAAACATTCCGACAAAATTTCACGAAATTTCGTTTTTCACCTCTAATTTCTACATTTTTCGACCGATTCAACCCGTTCCAACTTCCAACTGTTCATCTTTTGCCTACCTATTCCACAACTTCCCACTTACAAAAAAATTCCAAATTTTCAAATTTGAAATTCAACCAAATTCTTCGTAATTTCGTTTTTCTACTCTAATTTCTACATTTTTCAACCGATTCAACCCATTCCAACTTCCAACTGTTCATCTTTTGCCTGCCTATTCCACAACTTCTCACCTATCAAAAATTCCAAAATTTCAAATTTCAAATTCAACCAAATTCTCCAAAATTTCGTTTTTCTACTCTAACTTCTACGTTTTTCAACCGATTCAACCCATTCCAACTTTCAACTGTTCATCTTTTGCCTACCTATTCCACACCTTCCCACTTACCAAAATTTCCAAATTTTCTATTTTGAAATTCAACCAAATTCTACAAAATTTGGTTTTTCTACTCTAATTTCTACATTTTTCAACCGATTCAACCCATTCCAACTTTATTCACTTTGGTCACCTCATCCTTACCATATTCACCCCCTTCACCCCCACTTCCACTATGCTTACAAAATTCAACCCTTGACCCCCACTTCCAGTGTGGCGGCCATCTTGGATTGACCCTGAAGTGCTCCCAATGAACCTAGAATGAACCGGAAGTGGCCCAAATCAAACCGGAAGTGACCTTAGGTAAACAGGAAGTGACCTCAGGTAAACCGGAAGTGACCCCAAATCAAACCGGAAGTGACCTTTTTAAACCGGAAGTGACCTTTTTAAACCGGAAGTGACCCCAAATAAACCGGAAGTGACCTCAGCTGGACCGGAAGTGCCTCTAATCAGACCGGAAGTGACCCTACTGGACCGGAAGTGACCCAAATCAACCCGGAAGTGAACTTATTTCAACATTAACTGCCATAAATAGCTACATTAGGCGCTAACTTTTGCATTTTTTTGTCCGATTGAACCCGTTTCAACATTTTAACCCCAAAAGTGAACCTCCTGAAGCTGTTTTTTTACGTTTTGTTCCAAATTTCAAAATATTTTGGCGCAATTGCTTTTTCTTTTAATTCCCATTCATTCTCTATGGGGATTCAACATTTGCTCTCACTTCTACATTTTTTAACCGATTCAACCCGTTCCAACATTCAACTGTTCATCCTTTGCCTGCCTATTCCACAACTTTCCACTTACCAAAAATTCTCTACAATTTCGTTTTTCTACTCTACATTTTTCAACCGATTCAACCCATTCCAACTTTATTCACTTTGTTTATCTTTTGCTTACCATATTCACCTCCTTCACCCACACTTCCAGTGTGGCGGCCATCTTGGATTGACCCGGAAGTGCCCCCAATGAACCCAGAATGTACCGGAAGCGCCCCATATCAAACCGCAAGTGACCTTAGGTAAACAGGAAGTGACCTTAGGTAAACCGGAAGTGACCCCAAATCAAACCGGAAGTGACCTTTTTAAACCGGAAGGGACCTTTTTAAACCGGAAGTGACCCCAAATTAACCGGAAGTGACCTCGGCTAGACCGGAAGTGCCTCTAATCAAACCGGAAGTGACCCAAATAGACCGGAAGTGACCCAAATCACCCCAGAAGTGACCTTATTTCAACATTAACTGCCCTAAATAGCTACAATAGTAGCTAACTTTTGCATTTTTTGTCCGATTGAACCCGTTTCAACATTTTAACCCCAAAAGTGAACCTCCTGAAGCTGTTTTTATTCGTTTTGTTCCAAATTTCTAAATATTTTGGCGCAATTGCTTTTTCTTTTAATTCCCATTCATTCTCTATGGGGATTCAACATTTGCTCTAACTTCTAAATTTTTTAACCAATTCAACCCGCTCCAACATTCAACTGTTCATCTTTTGCCTACCTATTCCACAACTTCCCACTTACCAAATATACCAAACTTCAAATTTGAAATTCAACCAAATTCTCCAAAATTTGGTATTACACTTCTATTTTCCACATTTCTCAAGAAATTCAACTCATTTCAACATAATTCGGCATCATTCCCCAAGAAGTGATTCAAAGTCTTCGCCTTCACACGCAATTTCTCCAGAAATTGCATTTTCTAGTTATTATTATTATTATTATATTTTATTCTCCACACTTTTTTGTCCCGCTTCTTCTTCCACATAATTCATCCGATTCACTCCGTTCCACTTTTGACGTATTCCAAATATTCACGAGATGAGCGCTTCCATTTTTCTCGTTCCGAAAATTTTCCGATTTCGCAAAATTCGCGAATTTACGACAAATTTTTCCCCATTCATTCTCAATGGCAGATTCTACATTTCACATTTACGTCATTCCCCTTTTAAATTCACCTCATTCAGCACATTCAAACCACATTCGGAATGATTCTCGACATTCCCAAAATTCCCAAATTCAAAAATTTCACGTTTTCACGTTAAAAATTCCGACAAAATTTCACGAAATTTCGTTTTTCACCTCTAGTTTCTACATTTTTCAACCGATTCAACCCATTCCAATTTTCAACTGTTCATCTTTTGCCTGCCTATTCCACAACTTCTCACCTACCAAAAATTCCAAAATTTCAAATTTGAAATTCAACCAAATTCTCCAAAATTTCGTTTTTCTACTCTAACTTCTACGTTTTTCAACCGATTCAACCCATTCCAACTTTCAACTGTTCATCTTTTGCCTACCTATTCCACACCTTCCCACTTACCAAAATTTCCAAATTTTCAATTTTGAAATTCAACCAAATTCTACAAAATTTGGTTTTTCTACTCTAATTTCTACATTTTTCAACCGATTCAACCCATTCCAACTTTATTCACTTTGGTCACCTCATCCTTACCATATTCACCCCCTTCACCCCCACTTCCACTATGCTTACACAATTCAACCCTTGACCCCCACTTCCAGTGTGGCGGCCATCTTGGATTGACCCTGAAGTGCTCCCAATGACCCTAGAATGAACCGGAAGTGCCCCAAATCGAACCGGAAGTGACCTTAGGTAAACAGGAAGTGACCTTAGGTAAACCGGAAGTGACCCCAAATCAAACCGGAAGTGACCTTTTTAAACCGGAAGTGACCTTTTTAAACCGGAAGTGACCCCAAATAAACCGGAAGTGACCTCAGCTAGACCGGAAGTGCCTCTAATCAAACCGGAAGTGACCCAAATAGACCGGAAGTGACCCAAATCAAACCGGAAGTGACCCCAAATGAACCGGAAGTGACCTCAAGTAAACCGGAAGTGACCCCAAATCAAACCGGAAGTGACCTTTTTAAACCGGAAGTGACCTTTTTGAACCGGAAGTGACCCCAAATAAACCGGAAGTGACCTCAGCTAGACCGGAAGTGCCTCTATTCAAACCGGAAGTGACTCAAATAGACCGGAAGTGACCCAAATCAAACCGGAAGTGACCCCAAATGAACCGGAAGTGACCCCAGGTAAACCGGAAGTGACCCCAAATCAAACCGGAAGTGACCTTTTTAAACCGGAAGTGACCTTTTTAAACCGGAAGTGACCCCAAATAAACCGGAAGTGACCTCAGCTAGACCGGAAGTGCCTCTATTCAAACCGGAAGTGACTCAAATAGACCAGAAGTGACCCAAATCAAACCGGAAGTGACCCCAAATGAACCGGAAGTGACCCCAGGTAAACCGGAAGTGACCCCAAATCAAACCGGAAGTGACCTTTTTAGACCGGAAGTGACCTTTTTAAACCGGAAGTGACCCCAAAAAAAACGGAAGTGACCTCAGCTAGACCGGAAGTGCCTCTAATCAAACCGGAAGTGACCCAAATAGACCGGAAGTGACCCAAATCAAACCGGAAGTGACCCCAAATGAACCGGAAGTGACCTCAAGTAAACCGGAAGTGACCCCAAATCAAACCGGAAGTGACCTTTTTAAACCGGAAGTGACCTTTTTAAACCGGAAGTGACCCCAAATAAACCGGAAGTGACCTCAGCTAGACCGGAAGTGCCTCTATTCAAACCGGAAGTGACCCAAATAGACCGGAAGTGACCCAAATCAAACCGGAAGTGACCCCAAATGAACCGGAAGTGACCTGAGGTAAACCGGAAGTGACCCCAAATCAAACCGGAAGTGACCTTTTTAAACCGGAAGTGACCTTTTTAAACCGGAAGTGACCCCAAATAAACCGGAAGTGACCTCTACTAGACCGGAAGTGCCTCTAATGAAACCGGAAGTGACCCAAATAGACCGGAAGTGACCCAAATCACCCCGGAAGCGACCTTATTTCAACATTAACTGCCCTAAATAGCTACATTAGTCGCTAACTTTTGCATTTTTTGTCCGATTGAACCCATTTCAACATTTTAACCCCAAAAGTGAACCTCCTGAAGCCGTTTTCTTCCTTTTGTTCCAAATTTCAAAAAATTTTGGCGCAATTGCTTTTTCTTTTAATTCCCATTCATTCTCTATGGGGATTCAAGATTTGCTCTAACTTCTACATTTTTTAACCGTTTCAACCTGTTCCAACTTTCAACTGTTCATCTTTTGCCTACCTATTCAACAACCTCCCACTTACCAAAAATCCCAAACTTTCAAATTTGAGATTCAACCAAATTCTCCAAAATTTAGTATTACACTTCTATTTTCCACATTTCTCAAGAAATTCAACTCATTTCAACATCATTCGGCATCATTCCCCAAGAAGTGATTCAAAGTCTTCGCCTTCACACGCAATTTCTCCAGAAATTGCATTTTCTAGTTATTATTATTCTTCTATTTTATTCCCGCCACTTTTTTGTCCCGCTTCTTCTTCCACATAATTCATCCGATTCACTCCGTTCCACTTTTGACGTATTCCAAATATTCACGAGATGAGCGCTTCCATTTTTCTCGTTCCGAAAATTTTCCGATTTCGCAAAATTCGCGAATTTACGACAAATTTTTCCCCATTCATTCTCAATGGCAGATTCGACATTTCACATTTACGTCATTCCCCTTTTACATTCACCTCATTCAGCACATTCAAACCACATTCGGAATGATTCTCGACATTCCCAAAATTCCCAAATTCAAAAATTTCACGTTTTCTCGTTAAAAATTCCGACAAAATTTCACGAAATTTCGTTTTTCACCTCTAGTTTCTACATTTTTCAACCGATTCAACCCATTCCAATTTTCAACTTTTCATCTTTTGCCTGCCTATTCCACAACTTCTCACCTACCAAAAATTCCAAAATTTCAAATTTGAAATTCAACCAAATTCTCCAAAATTTCGTTTTTCTACTCTAACTTCTACGTTTTTCAACCGATTCAACCCATTCCAACTTTCAACTGTTCATCTTTTGCCTACCTATTCCACACCTTCCCACTTACCAAAATTTCCAAATTTTCAATTTTGAAATTCAACCAAATTCTACAAAATTTGGTTTTTCTACTCTAATTTCTACATTTTTCAACCGATTCAACCCATTCCAACTTTATTCACTTTGGTCACCTCATCCTTACCATATTCACCCCCTTCACCCCCACTTCCACTATGCTTACACAATTCAACCCTTGACCCCCACTTCCAGTGTGGCGGCCATCTTGGATTGACCCTGAAGTGCTCCCAATGACCCTAGAATGAACCGGAAGTGCCCCAAATCGAACCGGAAGTGACCTTAGGTAAACAGGAAGTGACCTTAGGTAAACCGGAAGTGACCCCAAATCAAACCGGAAGTGACCTTTTTAAACCGGAAGTGACCTTTTTAAACCGGAAGTGGCCCCAAATAAACCGGAAGTGACCTCAGCTGGACCGGAAGTGCCTCTAATCAGACCGGAAGTGACCCAAATAGACCGGAAGTGACCCAAATCAACCCGGAAGTGAACTTATTTCAACATTAACTGTCATAAATAGCTACATTAGGCGCTAACTTTTGCATTTTTTGTCCGATTGAACCCGTTTCAACATTTTAACCCCAAAAGTGAACCTCCTGAAGCTGTTTTTTTACGTTTTGTTCCAAATTTCAAAATATTTTGGCGCAATTGCTTTTTCTTTTAATTCCCATTCATTCTCTATGGGGATTCAACATTTGCTCTCACTTCTACATTTTTTAACCGATTCAACCAGTTCCAACATTCAACTGTTCATCCTTTGCCTGCCTATTCCACAACTTTCCACTTACCAAAAATTCCAAAAATCAAATTTGAAATTCAACCATATTCTCAAAAATTTAGTATTACACTTCTATTTTCCACATTTCTCAAGAAATTCAACTCATTTCAACATCATTCGGCATCATTCCCCAAGAAGTGATTCAAAGTCTTCGCCTTCACACGCAATTTCTCCAGAAATTGCATTTTCTAGTTGTGTGAAGGCGATGGCCTTCACACATATGTTATTCTACACCATTCTCTATTATTATTATTAGTGTGAAGGTGAAGACCTTCACACTATTGTTATTGCTGTCCTTTATTATTATTATTATTATTATTATTATTCTACTTATTCCGCTCACTTTTTTGACGCTTAACTCCTTCCACATACTTCAACCGATTCACTCCGTTCCACTTTTCACTTATTCCAAATATTCATGACACGGCTGCTTACATTTTTTTTGTTCGAAAAATTTTCCGTTTTCACAAAATTCACGATTTTGTGGCATTTTTTTCCCCATTCATTCTTAATGGCAGATTCAACATTTCACATTTTTGTTGTTCCAGTTTGAAATTCACTTATTTCAACACATTCAAATCACATTGGGGACATTCCCAAACTTGCCAAATTCAAAAATTTCACGTTTTCACTTTTAAAATTTGCACAAAATTTTGCAAAATTTCACAAAATTTAGTTTTTCACTTCTAGTTTCTACATTTTTCCACCGATTCAACTCGTTCCAACTTTCAACTGTTCATCTTTTGCCTACCTATTCCACACCTTCCCACTTAGCAGAATTTCCAAATTTTCAATTTTGAAATTCACACCAAATTTTCCCAAAATTTAGTTTTTCCCTTCTAATTTCTACATTTTTCAACCGATTCAACCCATTCCAACTTTATTCACTTTGTTCACCTTATGCTTACCATATTCACCCCCTTCACCCCCACTTCCACAATTCAACCCTTGACCCCCACTTCCAGAGTGGCGGCCATCTTGGATTGACCCTGAAGTGCCCCAATGAACCCGGAATGAACTGGAAGTGCCCCAAATCAAACCGGAATTGACCCCAAATGAACCGGAAGTGACCTCAGGTAAACCGGAAGTGACCCCAAATCAAACCGGAAGTGACCCCAAATCAAACCGGAAGTGACCTTTTTCAACCGGAAGTGACCCCAAATAAACCGGAAGTGACCTCAGCTAGACCGGAAGTGCCTCTAATCAAACCGGAAGTGACCCAAATAGACCGGAAGTGACCCAAATCAAACCGGAAGTGACCATATTTCAACAGTAAGTGCCCTAAATACATACATTTGCACTAACTTTCGCAAATTTTGCCCGATTAAACCCGTTTCAACATTTTAACCCCAAAAGTGAACCTCCTGAAGCCTTTTTTTTCCTTTTGTCCCAAATTTCAAAAAATTTTGGTGCAATTTTTTTTTCTTTTAATTCCCATTCATTCTCTATTAGGATTCAAGTTTTGCTCTAACTTCTACATTTTTTAACCGATTCAATTCGTTCCAACTTTCAACTGTTCATCTTTTGCCTTCCTATTCCACAATTTCCCACTTACCAAAAATTCTCTGCAATTTTGTTTTTCTACTCTAATTTCTACATTTTTCAACTTATTCAAGCCATTCCACCTTTCAACTGTTCATCATTTTCCTACCTATTCCACAACTTCCCACTTACCCAAAATTCCAAATTTTCAATTTTGAAATTCACACCCAATTTTCCCAAATTTCCTTTTTCCCTTGTAATTTCTACATTTTTCAACCGATTCAACTCTTTTCAACATCATTCTGCAGCATTCCCCAAGTATTTATTCAACCTCTTCACCTTCACACGCAATTTCTTCAGGAATTGCAAATTCTAGTTATTATTATTATTATTATATTTTATTCTCCACACTTTTTTGTCCCGCTTCTTCTTCCACATAATTCATCCGATTCACTCCGTTCCACTTTTGACGTATTCCAAATATTCACGAGATGAGCGCTTCCATTTTTCTCGTTCCGAAAATTTTCCGATTTCGCAAAATTCGCGAATTTACGACAAATTTTTCCCCATTCATTCTCAATGGCAAATTCTACATTTCACATTTACGTCATTCCCCTTTTAAATTCACCTCATTCAGCACATTCAAACCACATTCGGAATGATTCTCGACATTCCCAAAATTCCCAAATTCAAAAATTTCACGTTTTCACGTTAAAAATTCCGACAAAATTTCACGAAATTTCGTTTTTCACCTCTAGTTTCTACATTTTTCAACCGATTCAACCCATTCCAATTTTCAACTTTTCATCTTTTGCCTGCCTATTCCACAACTTCTCACCTACCAAAAATTCCAAAATTTCAAATTTGAAATTCAACCAAATTCTCCAAAATTTCGTTTTTCTACTCTAACTTCTACGTTTTTCAACCGATTCAACCCATTCCAACTTTCAACTGTTCATCTTTTGCCTACCTATTCCACACCTTCCCACTTACCAAAATTTCCAAATTTTCAATTTTGAAATTCAACCAAATTCTACAAAATTTGGTTTTTCTACTCTAATTTCTACATTTTTCAACCGATTCAACCCATTCCAACTTTATTCACTTTGGTCACCTCATCCTTACCATATTCACCCCCTTCACCCCCACTTCCACTATGCTTACAAAATTCAACCCTTGACCCCCACTTCCAGTGTGGCGGCCATCTTGGATTGACCCTGAAGTGCTCCAAATGAACCTAGAATGAACCGGAAGTGCCCCAAATCGAACCGGAAGTGACCTTAGGTAAACAGGAAGTGTCCTCAGGTAAACCGGAAGTGATCCCAAATCAAACCGGAAGTGACCTTTTTAAACCGGAAGTGACCTTTTTAAACCGGAAGTGACCCCAAATAAACCGGAAGTGACCTCAGCTAGACCGGAAGTGCCTCTAATCAAACCGGAAGTGACCCAAATAGACCGGAAGTGACCCAAATCACCCCGGAACTGACCTTATTTCAACATTAACTGCCCTAAATAGCTACATTAGTCGCTAACTTTTGCATTTTTTGTCCGATTGAACCCGTTTCAACATTTTAACCCCAAAAGTGAACCTCCTGAAGCTGTTTTTTTTTCGTTTAGTTCCAAATTTCAAAATATTTTGGCGCAATTATTTTTTCTTTTAATTCCCATTCATTCTCTATGGGGATTCAACATTTGTTCTAACTTCTACATTTTTTAACCGATTCTACCCGTTCCAACATTCAACTTTTCATATTTTGCCTACCTATTCCACAACCTCCCACTTACATAAAATTCCAAACTTCAAATTTGAAATTCAACCAAATTCTCCAAAATTTAGTATTATACTTCTATTTTCCACATTTCTCAAGAAATTCAACTCATTTCAGCATCATTCGGCATCATTCCCTAAGAAGTGATTCAAAGTCTTCGCCTTCACACGCAATTTCTCCAGAAATTGCATTTTCTAGTTATTATTATTCTTGTATTTTATTCCCGCCACTTTTTTGTCCCGCTTCTTCTTCCACATAATTCATCCGATTCACTCCGTTCCACTTTTGACGTATTCCAAATATTCACGAGATGAGCGCTTCCATTTTTCTCGTTCCGAAAATTTTCCGATTTCGTAAAATTCGCGAATTTACGACAAATTTTTCCCCATTCATTCTCAATGGCAGATTCGACATTTCACATTTACGTCATTCCCCTTTTAAATTCAACTCATTCAGCACATTCAAACCACATTCGGAATGATTCTCGACATTCCCAAAATTCCCAAATTCAAAAATTTCACGTTTTCACGTTAGAAATTCCGACAAAATTTCACGAAATTTCGTTTTTCACCTCTAATTTCTACATTTTTCGACCGATTCAACCCATTCCAACTTCCAACTGTTCATCTTTTGCCTACCTATTCCACAACTTCCCACTTACAAAAAAATTCCAAATTTTCAAATTTGAAATTCAACCAAATTCTTCGTAATTTCATTTTTCTACTCTAATTTCTACATTTTTCAACCGATTCAACCCATTCCAACTTTCAACTGTTCATCTTTTGCCTGCCTATTCCACAACTTCTCACATACCAAATATTCAAAATTTTCAAATTTGAAATTCAACCAAATTCTACAAAATTTTGTTTTTTTACTCTAACTTCTACGTTTTTCAACCGATTCAACCCATTCCAACTTTCAACTGTTCATCTTTTGCCTGCCTATTCCACAACTTCTCACCTACCAAAAACTCCAAATTTTTAAATTTGAAATTCAACCAAATTCTCCAAAATTTCGTTCTTCTACTCTAACTTCTACATTTTTCAACCGATTCAACTCATTCCAACTTTCAACTGTTCATCTTTTGCCAACCTATTCCACAACTTCCCATTTGCCAAAAATTCCAAATTTGAAATTCAACCAAATTTTTCTAAATTTCGTTTTTCTACTCTAATTTCTACATTTCTCAACCGATTCTACCCATTCCAACTTTCAACTGTTCATCTTTTGCCTACCTATTGCACAACGTCCCACCTACCAAAAATTCCAAATTTGAAATTCAACCAAATTACCCAAAATTTCATTTTTCTACTCTAATTTCTACATTGTTCAACCGATTCAACCCATTCCAACTTTCAACTGTTCATCTTTTGCCTACCTATTCCACAACTTCCCGTTTACCAAAAATTCCAAATTTGAAATTCAACCAAATTTTTCAAAATTTCGTTTTTCTACTCTAATTTCTACATTTTTCAACCAATTCTACCCATTCCAACTTTCAACTGTTCATCTTTTGCCTACCTATTCCACAACTTCCCACTGATCAAAAATTCCAAATTTGAAATTCAACCAAATTCTCCAAATTTTCGTTTTTCTACTCTAATTTCTACATTTTTCAACTTATTCAACTCATTCCAACTTTCAACTGTTCATCTTTTGCCAACCTATTCCACAACTTCCCATTTGCCAAAAATTCCAAATTTGAAATTCAACCAAATTTTTCTAAATTTCGTCTTTCTACTCTAATTTCTACATTTTTCAACCGATTCTACCCATTCCAACTTTCAACTGTTCATCATTTTTCTACCTATTCCACAACTTTCCACTTACCAAAAATTCCAAACTTTCAAATTTGAAATTCAACCAAATTCTCCAAAATTTAGTATTACACTTCTATTTTCTCAAGAAATTCAACTCATTTCAACATCATTCCCCAAGAAGTGATTCAAAGTCTTCGCCTTCACACGCAATTTCTCCAGAAATTGCATTTTCTAGTTGTGTGAAGGCGATGGCCTTCACACATATGTTATTCTACACCATTCTCTATTATTATTATTATTATTATTATTATTATTATATTTTATTCTCCACACTTTTTTGTCCCGCTTCTTCTTCCACATAGTTCATCCGATTCACTCCGTTCCACTTTTGACGTGTTCCAAATATTCACGAGATGAGCGCTTCCATTTTTCTCGTTCCGAAAATTTTCCGATTTCGCAAAATTCGCGAACTTACGACAAATTTTTCCCCATTCATTCTTAATGGCAGATTCGACATTTCACATTTACATCATTCCACTTTTTTCTACATTGTTCAACCGATTCAACTCATTCCAACTTTCAACTGTTCATCTTTTGCCTACCTATTCCACAACTTCCCACTTACCAAAAATTCCAAATTTGAAATTCAACCAAATTCTCCAAAATTTCGTTTTTCCACTCTAACTTTTACGTTTTTAGACCGATTCAACCCATTCCAACTTTCAACTGTTCATCTTTTTCTAACTATTCCACAACTTCCAACTTATAAAAAATTCCAAATTTTCAAATTTGGAATTCAACCAAATTCTCAAAAATTTTGTTTTTCTACTCTAATTTCTACATTTTTTAACCGATTCAACTCATTCCAACTTTCAACTGTTCATGTTTTGCCTACCTATTCCACAACTTCCCGTTTACCAAAAATTCCAAATTTGAAATTCAACCAAATCTTTCTAAATTTCGTTTTTCTACTCTAATTTCTACATTGTTCAACCGATTCAACTCATTCCAACTTTCAACTGTTCATCTTTTGCTTATCTATTCCACAACTTCCCACTTACCAAAAATTCCATATTTGAAATTCAACCAAATTCTCCAACATTTTGTTTTTCTACTCTAATTTCTACATTGTTCAACCGATTCAACCCATTCCAACTTTCAACTCTTCATCTTTTGCCTACCTATTCCACAACTTCCGACTTACCAAAAATTCCAAATTTGAAATTCAACCAAAATCTCCAAAATTTCGTTTTTCTACTCTAATTTCTACATTGTTCAACCGATTCAACCCGTTCCAACTTTCAACTCTTCATCTTTTGCCTACCTATTCCACAACTTCCCACTTACCAAAAATTCAAAATTGTGAAACCGATTCAATCCATTCCAACTTTCAACTTTTCATCTTTTGCTTACCTATTTCACAACTTCCCACTTACCAAAAATTCCAAATTTGGAATTCAACCAAATTTTAAAAAAATTTGTTTTTCTACTCTAATTTCTACATTGTTCAACCGATTCAACTCATTCCAACTTTCAACTGTTCATCTTTTGCCTATCTATTCCACAACTTCCCACTTACCAAAAATTCCATATTTGAAATTCAACCAAATTCTCCAACATTTTGTTTTTCTACTCTAATTTCTACATTGTTCAACCGATTCAACCCATTCCAACTTTCAACTCTTCATCTTTTGCCTACCTATTCCACAACTTCCGACTTACCAAAAATTCCAAATTTGAAATTCAACCTAAATCTCCAAAATTTCGTTTTTCTACTCTAATTTCTACATTGTTCAACCGATTCAACCCGTTCCAACTTTCAACTCTTCATCTTTTGCCTACCTATTCCACAACTTCCCACTTACCAAAAATTCAAAATTTGAAATTCAACCAAATTCTCAAACATTTTGTTTTTCTTCTCTAATCTTTACATTGTGAAAGCGATTCAATCCATTCCAACTTTCAACTTTTCATCTTTTGCTTACCTATTTCACAACTTCCCACTTACCAAAAATTCCAAATTTGGAATTCAACCAAATTTTAAAAAAATTAGTTTTTCTACTCTAATTTCTACATTTTTTAACCGATTCAACTCATTCCAACTTTCAACTGTTCATGTTTTGCCTACCTATTCCACAACTTCCCGTTTACCAAAAATTCCAAATTTGAAATTCAACCAAATTCTCCAAAATTTCGTTTTTCTAATCTAATTTCTACATTGTTCAACCGATTCAACCCATTCCAACTTTCAACTCTTCATCTTTTGCCTACCTATTCCGCAACTTCCGACTTATCAAAAATTCCAAATTTGAAATTCAACCAAAATCTCCAAAATTTCGTTTTTCTACTCTAATTTCCACATTGTTCAACCGATTCAACCCGTTCCAACTTTCAACTCTTCATCTTTTGCCTACCTATTCCACAACTTCCCACTTACCAAAAATTCAAAATTTGAAATTCAACCAAATTCTCAAACATTTTGTTTTTCTTCTCTAATCTTTACATTGTGCAACCGATTCAATCCATTCCAACTTTCAACTTTTCATCTTTTGCTTACCTTTCACAACTTCCCACTTACCAAAAATTCCAAATTTGAAATTCAACCAAATTCTGCGAAATTTCGTTTTTCGACTCTAATTTGTACATTTTTCAACCGATTCAACCCATTCCAACTTTCAACTCTTCATCTTTTGCCTACGTATTACACAACTTCCCACTTACCAAAAATCCCAAATTTGAAATTCAACCAAATTCTCCAAAATTTCGTTTTTCTACTCTCATTTCTACATTTCTCTACCGATTCAACCCATTCCAACTTTCAACTCTTCATCTTTTGCTTACCTATTCCACAACTTCCCCTTACAAAAAATTCCAAATTTTGAAATTTGAAATTCAACCAAATTCTCCAATAATGTGTTTTTCTACTCTAATTTTCACATTGTTCAACCGATTCAACCCATTCCAACTTTCAACTCTTCATCTTTTTCCTACCTATTCCCCAAATTTCCACTTGCCATAAATTCCACATTTTAAGATTTTAAACTCAACCAAATTCTCCAAAATTCTGAAATTCCACCAAATTCTCCAAAATTCCATTTTTCACCTCTATTTTCTACATTTCTCAAGTAATTCAACTCGTTTCAGCATAATTCGCCAGCATTCCCCAAGAAGTGATTCAAAGTCTTCGCCTTCACACGCAATTTCTCCAGAAATTGCATTTTCTAGTTATTGTGTGAAGGCGATGGCCTTCACACATATGTTATTCTACACCATTCTCTATTATTATTATTATTATTATTATATTTTATTCTCCACACTTTTTTGTCCCGCTTCTTCTTCCACATAGTTCATCCGATTCACTCCGTTCCACTTTTGACGTGTTCCAAATATTCACGAGATGAGCGCTTCCATTTTTCTCGTTCCGAAAATTTTCCGATTTCGCAAAATTCGCGAACTTACGACAAATTTTTCCCCATTCATTCTTAATGGCAGATTCGACATTTCACATTTACATCATTCCACTTTTTTCTACATTGTTCAACCGATTCAACTCATTCCAACGTTCAACTGTTCATCTTTTGCCTACCTATTCCACAACTTCCCACTTACCAAAAATTCCAAATTTGAAATTCAACCAAATTCTCCAAAATTTCGTTTTTCCACTCTAACTTTTACGTTTTTCAACCGATTCAACCCATTCCAACTTTCAACTGTTCATCTTTTTCTAACTATTCCACAACTTCCAACTTATGAAAAATTCCAAATTTTCAAATTTGGAATTCAACCAAATTCTCAAAAATTTTGTTTTTCTACTCTAATTTCTACATTTTTCAACCGATTCAACTCATTCCAACTTTCAACTGTTCATGTTTTGCCTACCTATTCCACAACTTCCCACTTACCAAAAATTCCATATTTGAAATTCAACCAAATTCTCCAACATTTTGTTTTTCTACTCTAATTTCTACATTTTTTAACCGATTCAACTCATTCCAACTTTCAACTGTTCATGTTTTGCCTACCTATTCCACAACTTCCCGTTTACCAAAAATTCCAAATTTGAAATTCAACCAAATTCTCCAAAATTTCGTTTTTCTAATCTAATTTCTACATTGTTCAACCGATTCAACCCATTCCAACTTTCAACTCTTCATCTTTTGCCTACCTATTCCACAACTTCCCACTTACCAAAAATTCCATATTTGAAATTCAACCAAATTCTCCAACATTTTGTTTTTCTACTCTAATTTCTACATTGTTCAACCGATTCAACCCATTCCAACTTTCAACTCTTCATCTTTTGCCTACCTATTCCACAACTTCCGACTTACCAAAAATTCCAAATTTGGAATTCAACCAAATTCTCAAAAATTTTGTTTTTCTACTCTAATTTCTACATTTTTTAACCGATTCAACTCATTCCAACTTTCAACTGTTCATGTTTTGCCTACCTATTCCACAACTTCCCGTTTACCAAAAATTCCAAATTTGAAATTCAACCAAATTCTCCCAAATTTCGTTTTTCTAATCTAATTTCTACATTGTTCAACCGATTCAACCCATTCCAACTTTCAACTCTTCATCTTTTGCCTACCTATTCCACAACTTCCCACTTACCAAAAATTCCAAATTTGAAATTCAACCAAATTCTCCAACATTTTGTTTTTCTACTCTAATTTCTACATTGTTCAACCGATTCAACCCATTCCAACTTTCAACTCTTCATCTTTGGCCTACCTATTCCACAACTTCCGACTTACCAAAAATTCCAAATTTGAAATTCAACCAAAATCTCCAAAATTTCGTTTTTCTACTGTAATTTCTACATTGTTCAACCGATTCAACCCATTCCAACTTTCAACTCTTCATCTTTTGCCTACCTATTCCACAACTTCCCACTTACCAAAAATTAAAAATTTGAAATTCAACCAAATTCTCAAACATTTTGTTTTTCTACTCTAATCTTTACATTGTGCAACCGATTCAATCCATTCCAACTTTCAACTTTTCATCTTTTGCTTACCTATTTCACAACTTCCCACTTACCAAAAATTCCAAATTTGAAATTCAACCAAATTCTGCAAAATTTCGTTTTTCGACTCTAATTTGTACATTTTTCAACCGATTCAACCCATTCCAACTTTCAACTCTTCATCTTTTGCCTACGTATTACACAACTTCCCACTTACCAAAAATCCCAAATTTGAAATTCAACCAAATTCTCCAAAATTTCGTTTTTCTACTCTCATTTCTACATTTCTCTACCGATTCAACCCATTCCAACTTTCAACTCTTCATCTTTTGCTTACCTATTCCACAACTTCCCCTTACAAAAAATTCCAAATTTTGAAATTTGAAATTCAACCAAATTCTCCAAAAATGTGTTTTTCTACTCTAATTTTCACATTGTTCAACCGATTCAACTCATTCCAACTTTCAACTCTTCATCTTTTTCCTACCTATTCCCCAAATTTCCACTTGCCATAAATTCCACATTTTAAGATTTTAAACTCAACCAAATTCTCTAAAATTCTGAAATTCCACCAAATTCTCCAAAATTCCGTTTTTCACCTCTATTTTCTACATTTCTCAAGTAATTCAACTCGTTTCAGCATAATTCGCCAGCATTCGCCAAGAAGTGATTCAAAGTCTTCGCCTTCACACGCAATTTCTCCAGAAATTGCATTTTCTAGTTGTGTGAAGGCGATGGCCTTCACACATATGTTATTCTACACCATTCTCTATTATTATTATTATTATTATTATTCTTCTATTTTATTCTCCACACTTTTTTGTCCCGCTTCTTCTTCCACATAGTTCATCCGATTCACTCCGTTCCACTTTTGATGTATTCCAAATATTCACGAGATGAGCGCTTCCATTTTTCTCGTTCCGAAAATTTTCCGATTTCGCAAAATTCGCGAATTTACGACAAATTTTTCCCCATTCATTCTCAATGGCAGATTCGACATTTCACATTTACGTCATTCCCCTTTTAAATTCACCTCATTCAGCACATTCAAACCACATTCGGAATGATTCTCGACATTCCCAAAATTCCCAAATTCAAAAATTTCACGTTTTCACGTTAAAAATTCCGACAAAATTTCACGAAATTTCGTTTTTCACCTCTAATTTCTACATTTTTCGACCGATTCAACCCGTTCCAACTTCCAACTGTTCATCTTTTGCCTACCTATTCCACAACTTCCCACTTACAAAAAAATTCCAAATTTTCAAATTTGAAATTCAACCAAATTCTTCGTAATTTCGTTTTTCTACTCTAATTTCTACATTTTTCAACCGATTCAACCCATTCCAACTTTCAACTGTTCATCTTTTGCCTGCCTATTCCACAACTTCTCACCTTTCAAAAATTCCAAAATTTCAAATTTGAAATTCAACCAAATTCTCCAAAATTTCATTTTTCTACTCTAACTTCTACGTTTTTCAACCGATTCAACCCATTCCAACTTTCAACTGTTCATCTTTTGCCTACCTATTCCACACCTTCCCACTTACCAAAATTTCCAAATTTTCAATTTTGAAATTCAACCAAATTCTACAAAATTTGGTTTTTCTACTCTAATTTCTACATTTTTCAACCGATTCAACCCATTCCAACTTTATTCACTTTGGTCACCTCATCCTTACCATATTCACCCCCTTCACCCCCACTTCCACTATGCTTACAAAATTCAACCCTTGACCCCCACTTCCAGTGTGGCGGCCATCTTGGATTGACCCTGAAGTGCTCCCAATGAACCTAGAATGAACCGGAAGTGGCCCAAATCAAACCGGAAGTGACCTTAGGTAAACAGGAAGTGACCTCAGGTAAACCGGAAGTGACCCCAAATCAAACCGGAAGTGACCTTTTTAAACCGGAAGTGACCTTTTTAAACCGGAAGTGACCCCAAATAAACCGGAAGTGACCTCAGCTGGACCGGAAGTGCCTCTAATCAGACCGGAAGTGACCCAAATGGACCGGAAGTGACCCAAATCAACCCGGAAGTGAACTTATTTCAACATTAACTACCATAAACAGCTACATTAGGCGCTAACTTTTGCATTTTTTGTCCGATTGAACCCGTTTCAACATTTTAACCCCAAAAGTGAACCTCCTGAAGCTGTTTTTTTACGTTTTGTTCCAAATTTCAAAATATTTTGGCGCAATTGCTTTTTCTTTTAATTCCCATTCATTCTCTATGGGGATTCAACATTTGCTCTCACTTCTACATTTTTTAACCGATTCAACCCGTTCCAACATTCAACTGTTCATCCTTTGCCTGCCTATTCCACAACTTTCCACTTACCAAAAATTCCAAAAATCAAATTTGAAATTCAACCATATTCTCAAAAATTTAGTATTACACTTCTATTTTCCACATTTCTCAAGAAATTCAACTCATTTCAACATCATTCGGCATCATTCCCCAAGAAGTGATTCAAAGTCTTCGCCTTCACACGCAATTTCTCCAGAAATTGCATTTTCTAGTTATTATTATTCTTCTATTTTATTCTCCACACTTTTTTGTCTCGCTTCTTCTTCCACATAGTTCATCCGATTCACTCCGTTCCACTTTTGACGCGTTCCAAATATTCACGAGATGAGCGCTTCCATTTTTCTCGTTCCGAAAATTTTCCGATTTCGCAAAATTCGCGAACTTACGACAAATTTTTCCCCATTCATTCTTAATGGCAGATTCGACATTTCACATTTACATCATTCCACTTTTTTCTACATTGTTCAACCGATTCAACTCATTCCAACTTTCAACTGTTCATCTTTTGCCTACCTATTCCACAACTTCCCACTTACCAAAAATTCCAAATTTGAAATTCAACCAAATTCTCCAAAATTTCGTTTTTCCACTCTAACTTTTACGTTTTTCAACCGATTCAACCCATTCCAACTTTCAACTGTTCATCTTTTTCTAACTATTCCACAACCTCCAACTTATGAAAAATTCCAAATTTTCAAATTTGGAATTCAACCAAATTCTCAAAAATTTTGTTTTTCTACTCTAATTTCTACATTTTTCAACCGATTCAACTCATTCCAACTTTCAACTGTTCATGTTTTGCCTACCTATTCCACAACTTCCCACTTACCAAAAATTCCATATTTGAAATTCAACCAAATTCTCCAACATTTTGTTTTTCTACTCTAATTTCTACATTTTTTAACCGATTCAACTCATTCCAACTTTCAACTGTTCATGTTTTGCCTACCTATTCCACAACTTCCCGTTTACCAAAAATTCCAAATTTGAAATTCAACCAAATTCTCCAAAATTTCGTTTTTCTAATCTAATTTCTACATTGTTCAACCGATTCAACCCATTCCAACTTTCAACTCTTCATCTTTTGCCTACCTATTCCACAACTTCCCACTTACCAAAAATTCCATATTTGAAATTCAACCAAATTCTCCAACATTTTGTTTTTCTACTCTAATTTCTACATTGTTCAACCGATTCAACCCATTCCAACTTTCAACTCTTCATCTTTTGCCTACCTATTCCACAACTTCCGACTTACCAAAAATTCCAAATTTGGAATTCAACCAAATTCTCAAAAATTTTGTTTTTCTACTCTAATTTCTACATTTTTTAACCGATTCAACTCATTCCAACTTTCAACTGTTCATGTTTGCCTACCTATTCCACAACTTCCCGTTTACCAAAAATTCCAAATTTGAAATTCAACCAAATTCTCCAAAATTTCGTTTTTCTAATCTAATTTCTACATTGTTCAACCGATTCAACCCATTCCAACTTTCAACTCTTCATCTTTTGCCTACCTATTCCACAACTTCCCACTTACCAAAAATTCCATATTTGAAATTCAACCAAATTCTCCAACATTTTGTTTTTCTACTCTAATTTCTACATTGTTCAACCGATTCAACCCATTCCAACTTTCAACTCTTCAACTTTTGCCTACCTATTCCACAACTTCCGACTTACCAAAAATTCCAAATTTGGAATTCAACCAAATTCTCAAAAATTTTGTTTTTCTACTCTAATTTCTACATTTTTTAACCGATTCAACTCATTCCAACTTTCAACTGTTCATGTTTTGCCTACCTATTCCACAACTTCCCGTTTACCAAAAATTCCAAATTTGAAATTCAACCAAATTCTCCAAAATTTCGTTTTTCTAATCTAATTTCTACATTGTTCAACCGATTCAACCCATTCCAACTTTCAACTGTTCATGTTTTGCCTACCTATTCCACAACTTCCCACTTACCAAAAATTCCATATTTGAAATTCAACCAAATTCTCCAACATTTTGTTTTTCTACTCTAATTTCTACATTTTTTAACCGATTCAACTCATTCCAACTTTCATCTGTTCATGTTTTGCCTACCTATTCCACAACTTCCCGTTTACCAAAAATTCCAAATTTGAAATTCAACCAAATTCTCCAAAATTTCGTTTTTCTAATCTAATTTCTACATTGTTCAACCGATTCAACCCATTCCAACTTTCAACTCTTCATCTTTGGCCTACCTATTCCACAACTTCCGACTTACCAAAAATTCCAAATTTGAAATTCAACCAAAATCTCCAAAATTTCGTTTTTCTACTGTAATTTCTACATTGTTCAACCGATTCAACCCATTCCAACTTTCAACTCTTCATCTTTTGCCTACCTATTCCACAATTTCCCACTTACCAAAAATTAAAAATTAAAAATTTGAAATTCAACCAAATTCTCAAACATTTTGTTTTTCTACTCTAATCTTTACATTGTGCAACCGATTCAATCCATTCCAACTTTCAACTTTTCATCTTTTGCTTACCTATTTCACAACTTCCCACTTACCAAAAATTCCAAATTTGAAATTCAACCAAATTCTGCAAAATTTCGTTTTTCGACTCTAATTTGTACATTTTTCAACCGATTCAACCCATTCCAACTTTCAACTCTTCATCTTTTGCCTACGTATTACACAACTTCCCACTTACCAAAAATCCCAAATTTGAAATTCAACCAAATTCTCCAAAATTTCGTTTTTCTACTCTCATTTCTACATTTCTCTACCGATTCAACCCATTCCAACTTTCAACTCTTCATCTTTTGCTTACCTATTCCACAATTTCCCCTTACAAAAAATTCCAAATTTTGAAATTCAACCAAATTCTCCAAAAATGTGTTTTTCTACTCTAATTTTCACATTGTTCAACCGATTCAACTCATTCCAACTTTCAACTCTTCATCTTTTTCCTACCTATTCCCCAAATTTCCACTTGCCATAAATTCCACATTTTAAGATTTTAAACTCAACCAAATTCTCCAAAATTCTGAAATTCCACCAAATTCTCCAAAATTCCGTTTTTCACCTCTATTTTCTACATTTCTCAAGTAATTCAACTCGTTTCAGCATAATTCGCCAGCATTCGCCAAGAAGTGATTCAAAGTCTTCGCCTTCACACGCAATTTCTCCAGAAATTGCATTTTCTAGTTGTGTGAAGGCGATGGCCTTCACACATATGTTATTCTACACCATTCTCTATTATTATTATTGTGTGAAGGCGATGGCCTTCACACATATGTTATTCTACACCATTCTCTATTATTATTATTATTATTATTATTATTATTATTATTCTTCTATTTTATTCCCGCCACTTTTTTGTCCCGCTTCTTCTTCCACATAATTCATCCGATTCACTCCGTTCCACTTTTGACGTATTCCAAATATTCACGAGATGAGCGCTTCCATTTTTCTCGTTCCGAAAATTTTCCGATTTCGCAAAATTCGCGAATTTACGACAAATTTTTCCCCATTCATTCTCAATGGCAGATTCGACATTTCACATTTACGTCATTCCCCTTTTAAATTCACCTCATTCAGCACATTCAAACCACATTCGGAATGATTCTCGACATTCCCAAAATTCCCAAATTCAAAAATTTCACGTTTTCACGTTAAAAATTCCGACAAAATTTCACGAAATTTCATTTTCACCTCTAGTTTCTACATTTTTCAACCGATTCAACCCATTCCAATTTTCAACTGTTCATCTTTTGCCTGCCTATTCCACAACTTCTCACCTACCAAAAATTCCAAAATTTCAAATTTGAAATTCAACCAAATTCTCCAAAATTTCGTTTTTCTACTCTAACTTCTACGTTTTTCAACCGATTCAACCCATTCCAACTTTCAACTGTTCATCTTTTGCCTACCTATTCCACACCTTCCCACTTACCAAAATTTCCAAATTTTCAATTTTGAAATTCAACCAAATTCTACAAAATTTGGTTTTTCTACTCTAATTTCTACATTTTTCAACCGATTCAACCCATTCCAACTTTATTCACTTTGGTCACCTCATCCTTACCATATTCACCCCCTTCACCCCCACTTCCACTATGCTTACACAATTCAACCCTTGACCCCCACTTCCAGTGTGGCGGCCATCTTGGATTGACCCTGAAGTGCTCCCAATGACCCTAGAATGAACCGGAAGTGCCCCAAATCGAACCGGAAGTGACCTTAGGTAAACAGGAAGTGACCTTAGGTAAACCGGAAGTGACCCCAAATCAAACCGGAAGTGACCTTTTTAAACCGGAAGTGACCTTTTTAAACCGGAAGTGACCCCAAATAAACCGGAAGTGACCTCAGCTAGACCGGAAGTGCCTCTAATCAAACCGGAAGTGACCCAAATAGACCGGAAGTGACCCAAATCAACCCGGAAGTGACCTTATTTCAACATTAACTGCCCTAAATAGCTACATTAGGCGCTAACTTTTGCTTTTTTTGTCCGATTGAACCCGTTTCAACATTTTAACCCCAAAAGTGAACCTCCTGAAGCTGTTTTTTTTCGTTTTGTTCCAAATTTCAAAATATTTTGGCGCAATTGCTTTTTCTTTTAATTCCCATTCATTCTCTACGGAGATTCAACATTTGCTCTCACTTCTACATTTTTTAACCGATTCAACCCGTTCCAACATTCAACTGTTCATCTTTTGCCTACCTATTCCACAACCTCCCACTTACCACAAATTCCAAACTTCAAATTTGAAATTCAACCAAATTCTCCAAAATTTAGTATTACACTTCTATTTTCCACATTTCTCAAGAAATTCAACTCATTTCAACATCATTCGCCATTTTTCCCAAGAAGTGATTCAAAGTCTTCGCCTTCACACGCAATTTCTCCAGAAATTGCATTTTCTAGTTATTATTATTATTCTATTTTATTCTCCACACTTTTTTGTCCCGCTTCTTCTTCCACATAGTTCATCCGATTCACTCCGTTCCACTTTTGATGTATTCCAAATATTCACGAGATGAGCGCTTCCATTTTTCTCGTTCCGAAAATTTTCCGATTTCGCAAAATTCGCGAATTTACGACAAATTTTTCCCCATTCATTCTCAATGGCAGATTCGACATTTCACATTTACGTCATTCCCCTTTTAAATTCACCTCATTCAGCACATTCAAACCACATTCGGAATGATTCTCGACATTCCCAAAATTCCCAAATTCAAAAATTTCACGTTTTCACGTTAAAAATTCCGACAAAATTTCACGAAATTTCGTTTTTCACCTCTAATTTCTACATTTTTCGACCGATTCAACCCGTTCCAACTTCCAACTGTTCATCTTTTGCCTACCTATTCCACAACTTACCACTTACAAAAAAATTCCAAATTTTCAAATTTGAAATTCAACCAAATTCTTCGTAATTTCGTTTTTCTACTCTAATTTCTACATTTTTCAACCGATTCAACCCATTCCAAATTTCAACTGTTCATCTTTTGCCTGCCTATTCCACAACTTCCCACTTACCAAAAATTCCATATTTGAAATTCAACCAAATTCTCCAACATTTTGTTTTTCTACTCTAATTTCTACATTGTTCAACCGATTCAACCCATTCCAACTTTCAACTCTTCATCTTTGGCCTACCTATTCCACAACTTCCGACTTACCAAAAATTCCAAATTTGAAATTCAACCAAAATCTCCAAAATTTCGTTTTTCTACTGTAATTTCTACATTGTTCAACCGATTCAACCCATTCCAACTTTCAACTCTTCATCTTTTGCCTACCTATTCCACAATTTCCCACTTACCAAAAATTAAAAATTAAAAATTTGAAATTCAACCAAAATCTCAAACATTTTGTTTTTCTACTCTAATCTTTACATTGTGCAACCGATTCAATCCATTCCAACTTTCAACTTTTCATCTTTTGCTTACCTATTTCACAACTTCCCACTTACCAAAAATTCCAAATTTGAAATTCAACCAAATTCTGCAAAATTTCGTTTTTCGACTCTAATTTGTACATTTTTCAACCGATTCAACCCATTCCAACTTTCAACTCTTCATCTTTTGCCTACGTATTACACAACTTCCCACTTACCAAAAATCCCAAATTTGAAATTCAACCAAATTCTCCAAAATTTCGTTTTTCTACTCTCATTTCTACATTTCTCTACCGATTCAACCCATTCCAACTTTCAACTCTTCATCTTTTGCTTACCTATTCCACAACTTCCCCTTACAAAAAATTCCAAATTTTGAAATTCAACCAAATTCTCCAAAAATGTGTTTTTCTACTCTATTTTTCACATTGTTCAACCGATTCAACTCATTCCAACTTTCAACTCTTCATCTTTTTCCTACCTATTCCCCAAATTTCCACTTGCCATAAATTCCACATTTTAAGATTTTAAACTCAACCAAATTCTCCAAAATTCTGAAATTCCACCAAATTCTCCAAAATTCCGTTTTTCACCTCTATTTTCTACATTTCTCAAGTAATTCAACTCGTTTCAGCATAATTCGCCAGCATTCGCCAAGAAGTGATTCAAAGTCTTCGCCTTCACACGCAATTTCTCCAGAAATTGCATTTTCTAGTTATTATTATTATTATATTTTATTCTCCACACTTTTTTGTCCCGCTTCTTCTTCCACATAATTCATCCGATTCACTCCGTTCCACTTTTGACGTGTTCCAAATATTCACGAGATGAGCGCTTCCATTTTTCTCGTTCCGAAAATTTTCCGATTTCGCAAAATTCGCGAACTTACGACAAATTTTTCCCCATTCATTCTTAATGGCAGATTCGACATTTCACATTTACATCATTCCACTTTTTTCTACATTGTTCAACCGATTCAACTCATTCCAACTTTCAACTGTTCATCTTTTGCCTACCTATTCCACAACTTCCCACTTACCAAAAATTCCAAATTTGAAATTCAACCAAATTCTCCAAAATTTCGTTTTTCCACTTCAACTTTTACGTTTTTCAACCGATTCAACCCATTCCAACTTTCAACTGTTCATCTTTTTCTAACTATTCCACAACTTCCAACTTATGAAAAATTCCAAATTTTCAAATTTGGAATTCAACCAAATTCTCAAAAATTTTGTTTTTCTACTCTAATTTCTACATTTTTCAACCGATTCAACTCATTCCAACTTTCAAATGTTCATGTTTTGCCTACCTATTCCACAACTTCCCACTTACCAAAAATTCCATATTTGAAATTCAACCAAATTCTCCAACATTATGTTTTTCTACTCTAATTTCTACATTTTTAACCGATTCAACTCATTCCAACTTTCAACTGTTCATGTTTTGCCTACCTATTCCACAACTTCCCGTTTACCAAAAATTCCAAATTTGAAATTCAACCAAATTCTCCAAAATTTCGTTTTTCTAATCTAATTTCTACATTGTTCAACCGATTCAACCCATTCCAACTTTCAACTCTTCATCTTTTGCCTACCTATTCCACAACTTCCCACATACCAAAAATTCCATATTTGAAATTCAACCAAATTCTCCAACATTTTGTTTTTCTACTCTAATTTCTACATTGTTCAACCGATTCAACCCATTCCAAATTTCAACTCTTCAACTTTTGCCTACCTATTCCACAACTTCCGACTTACCAAAAATTCCAAATTTGGAATTCAACCAAATTCTCAAAAATGTTGTTTTTCTACTCTAATTTCTACATTTTTTAACCGATTCAACTCATTCCAACTTTCAACTGTTCATGTTTTGCCTACCTATTCCACAACTTCCCGTTTACCAAAAATTCCAAATTTGAAATTCAACCAAATTCTCCAAAATTTCGTTTTTCTAATCTAATTTCTACATTGTTCAACCGATTCAACCCATTCCAACTTTCAACTGTTCATGTTTTGCCTACCTATTCCACAACTTCCCACTTACCAAAAATTCCAAATTTGAAATTCAACCAAATTCTCCAAAATTTCGTTTTTCTATTCTAATTTCTACATTGTTCAACCGATTCAACCCATTCCAACTTTCAACTCTTCATCTTTTGCCTACCTATTCCACAACTTCCGACTTACCAAAAATTCCAAATTTGGAATTCAACCAAATTCTCAAAAATTGTGTTTTTCTACTCTAATTTCTACATTTTTTAACCGATTCAACTCATTCCAACTTTCAACTGTTCATGTTTTGCCTACCTATTCCACAACTTCCCGTTTACCAAAAATTCCAAATTTGAAATTCAGCCAAATTCTCCAACTTATGAAAAATTCCAAATTTTCAAATTTGGAATTCAACCAAATTCTCAAAAATTTTGTTTTTCTACTCTAATTTCTACATTTTTCAACCGATTCAACTCATTCCAACTTTCAACTGTTCATGTTTTGCCTACCTATTCCACAACTTCCCACTTACCAAAAATTCCATATTTGAAATTCAACCAAATTCTCCAACATTTTGTTTTTCTACTCTAATTTCTACATTTTTTAACCGATTCAACTCATTCCAACTTTCAACTGTTCATGTTTTGCCTACCTATTCCACAACTTCCCGTTTACCAAAAATTCCAAATTTGAAATTCAACCAAATTCTCCAAAATTTCGTTTTTCCACTCTAATTTCTACATTGTTCAACCGATTCAACCCATTCCAACTTTCAACTCTTCATCTTTTGCCTACCTATTCCACAACTTCCCACTTACCAAAAATTCCATATTTGAAATTCAACCAAATTCTCCAACATTTTGTTTTTCTACTCTAATTTCTACATTGTTCAACCGATTCAACCCATTCCAACTTTCAACTCTTCATCTTTTGCCTACCTATTCCACAACTTCCGACTTACCAAAAATTCCAAATTTGGAATTCAACCAAATTCTCAAACATCTTGTTTTTCTACTCTAATTTCTACATTTTTTAACCGATTCAACTCATTCCAACTTTCAACTGTTCATGTTTTGCCTACCTATTCCACAACTTCCCGTTTACCAAAAATTCCAAATTTGAAATTCAACCAAATTCTCCAAAATTTCGTTTTTCTAATCTAATTTCTACATTGTTCAACCGATTCAACCCATTCCAACTTTCAACTCTTCATCTTTTGCCTACCTATTCCAAAACTTCCGACTTACCAAAAATTCCAAATTTGAAATTCAACCAAAATCTCCAAAATTTCGTTTTTCTACTGTAATTTCTACATTGTTCAACCGATTCAACCCATTCCAACTTTCAACTCTTCATCTTTGGCCTACCTATTCCACAATTTCCCACTTACCAAAAATTAAAAATTAAAAATTTGAAATTCAACCAAATTCTCAAACATTTTGTTTTTCTACTCTAATTTCTACATTGTTCAACCGATTCAATCCATTCCAACTTTCAACTTTTCATCTTTTGCTTACCTATTTCACAACTTCCCACTTACCAAAAATTCCAAATTTGAAATTCAACCAAATTCTGCAAAATTTCGTTTTTCGACTCTAATTTGTACATTTTTCAACCGATTCAACCCATTCCAACTTTCAACTCTTCATCTTTTGCCTACGTATTACACAACTTCCCACTTACCAAAAATCCCAAATTTGAAATTCAACCAAATTCTCCAAAATTTCGTTTTTCTACTCTCATTTCTACATTTCTCTACCGATTCAACCCATTCCAACTTTCAACTCTTCATCTTTTGCTTACCTATTCCACAACTTCCACTTACAAAAATTCCAAATTTTGAAATTTGAAATTCAACCAAATTCTCCAAAAATGTGTTTTTCTACTCTAATTTTCACATTGTTCAACCGATTCAACTCATTCCAACTTTCAACTCTTCATCTTTTTCCTACCTATTCCCCAAATTTCCACTTGCCATAAATTCCACATTTTAAGATTTTAAACTCAACCAAATTCTCCAAAATTCTGAAATTCCACCAAATTCTCCAAAATTCCGTTTTTCACCTCTATTTTCTACATTTCTCAAGTAATTCAACTCGTTTCAGCATAATTCGCCAGCATTCGCCAAGAAGTGATTCAAAGTCTTCGCCTTCACACGCAATTTCTCCAGAAATTGCATTTTCTAGTTATTATTATTCTTCTATTTTATTCCCGCCACTTTTTTGTCCCGCTTCTTCTTCCACATAATTCATCCGATTCACTCCGTTCCACTTTTGACGTATTCCAAATATTAACGAGATGAGCGCTTCCATTTTTCTCGTTCCGAAAATTTTCCGATTTCGCAAAATTCGCGAATTTACGACAAATTTTTCCCCATTCATTCTCAATGGCAGATTCGACATTTCACATTTACGTCATTCCCCTTTTAAATTCACCTCATTCAGCACATTCAAACCACATTCGGAATGATTCTCGACATTCCCAAAATTCCCAAATTCAAAAATTTCACGTTTTCTCGTTAAAAATTCCGACAAAATTTCACGAAATTTCGTTTTTCACCTCTAATTTCTACATTTTTCGACCGATTCAACCCGTTCCAACTTCCAACTGTTCATCTTTTGCCTACCTATTCCACAACTTCCCACTTACAAAAAAATTCCAAATTTTCAAATTTGAAATTCAACCAAATTCTTCGTAATTTCGTTTTTCTACTCTAACTTCTACATTTTTCAACCGATTCAACCCATTCCAACTTTCAACTGTTCATCTTTTGCCTGCCTATTCCACAACTTCTCACCTACCAAAAATTCCAAAATTTCAAATTTGAAATTCAACCAAATTCTCCAAAATTTCGTTTTTCTACTCTAACTTCTACGTTTTTCAACCGATTCAACCCATTCCAACTTTCAACTGTTCATCTTTTGCCTACCTATTCCACACCTTCCCACTTACCAAAATTTCCAAATTTTCAATTTTGAAATTCAACCAAATTCTACAAAATTTGGTTTTTCTACTCTAATTTCTACATTTTTCAACCGATTCAACCCATTCCAACTTTATTCACTTTGGTCACCTCATCCTTACCATATTCACCCCCTTCACCCCCACTTCCACTATGCTTACAAAATTCAACCCTTGACCCCCACTTCCAGTGTGGCGGCCATCTTGGATTGACCCTGAAGTGCTCCCAATGAACCTAGAATGAACCGGAAGTGGCCCAAATCGAACCGGAAGTGACCTTAGGTAAACAGGAAGTGACCTCAGGTAAACCGGAAGTGACCCCAAATCAAACCGGAAGTGACCTTTTTAAACCGGAAGTGACCTTTTTAAACCGGAAGTGACCCCAAATAAACCGGAAGTGACCTCAGCTGGACCGGAAGTGCCTCTAATCAGACCGGAAGTGACCCAAATGGACCGGAAGTGACCCAAATCAACCCGGAAGTGAACTTATTTCAACATTAACTGCCATAAATAGCTACATTAGGCGCTAACTTTTGCATTTTTTGTCCGATTGAACCCGTTTCAACATTTTAACCCCAAAAGTGAACCTCCTGAAGCTGTTTTTTTACGTTTTGTTCCAAATTTCAAAATATTTTGGCGCAATTGCTTTTTCTTTTAATTCCCATTCATTCTCTATGGAGATTCAACATTTGCTCTCACGTCTACATTTTTTAACCGATTCAACCCGTTCCAACATTCAACTGTTCATCTTTTGCCTACCTATTCCACAACCTCCCACTTACCACAAATTCCAAACTTCAAATTTGAAATTCAACCAAATTCTCCAAAATTTAGTATTACACTTCTATTTTCCACATTTCTCAAGAAATTCAACTCATTTCAACATCATTCGCCATCATTCCCCAAGAAGTGATTCAAAGTCTTCGCCTTCACACGCAATTTCTCCAGAAATTGCATTTTCTAGTTATTATTATTATTCTTCTATTTTATTCTCCACACTTTTTTGTCCCGCTTCTTCTTCCACATAGTTCATCCGATTCACTCCGTTCCACTTTTGACGTGTTCCAAATATTCACGAGATGAGCGCTTCCATTTTTCTCGTTCCGAAAATTTTCCGATTTCGCAAAATTCGCGAACTTACGACAAATTTTTCCCCATTCATTCTTAATGGCAGATTCGACATTTCACATTTACATCATTCCACTTTTTTCTACATTGTTCAACCGATTCAACTCATTCCAACTTTCAACTGTTCATCTTTTGCCTACCTATTCCACAACTTCCCACTTACCAAAAATTCCAAATTTGAAATTCAACCAAATTCTCCAAAATTACGTTTTTCCACTCTAACTTTTACGTTTTTCAACCGATTCAACCCATTCCAACTTTCAACTGTTCATCTTTTTCTAACTATTCCACAACTTCCAACTTATGAAAAATTCCAAATTTTGAAATTTGGAATTCAACCAAATTCTCAAAAAATTTGTTTTTCTACTCTAATTTCTACATTTTTTAACCGATTCAACTCATTCCAACTTTCAACTGTTCATGTTTTGCCTACCTATTCCACAACTTCCGACTTACCAAAAATTCCATATTTGAAATTCAACCAAATTCTCCAACATTTTGTTTTTCTTCTCTAATTTCTACATTTTTTAACCGATTCAACTCATTCCAACTTTCAACTGTTCATGTTTTGCCTACCTATTCCACAACTTCACGTTTACCAAAAATTCCAAATTTGAAATTCAACCAAGTTCTCCAAAATTTCGTTTTTCTAATCTAATTTCTACATTGTTCAACCGATTCAACCCATTCCAACTTTCAACTCTTCATCTTTTGCCTACCTATTCCACAACTTCCCGTTTACCAAAAATTCCAAATTTGAAATTCAACCAAATTCTCCAAAATTTCGTTTTTCTAATCTAATTTCTACATTGTTCAACCGATTCAACCCATTCCAACTTTCAACTCTTCATCTTTTGCCTACCTATTCCACAACTTCCCACTTACCAAAAATTCCATATTTGAAATTCAACCAAATTCTCCAACATTTTGTTTTTCTACTCTAATTTCTACATTGTTCAACCGATTCAACCCATTCCAACTTTCAACTCTTCATCTTTTGCCTACCTATTCCACAACTTCCGACTTACCAAAAATTCCAAATTTGGAATTCAACCAAATTCTCAAAAATTTTGTTTTTCTACTCTAATTTCTACATTTTTTAACCGATTCAACTCATTCCAACTTTCAACTGTTCATGTTTTGCCTACCTATTCCACAACTTCCCGTTTACCAAAAATTCCAAATTTGAAATTCAACCAAATTCTCCAAAATTTCGTTTTTCTAATCTAATTTCTACATTGTTCAACCGATTCAACCCATTCCAACTTTCAACTCTTCATCTTTTGCCTACCTATTCCACAACTTCCCACTTACCAAAAATTCCATATTTGAAATTCAACCAAATTCTCCAACATTTTGTTTTTCTACTCTAATTTCTACATTGTTCAACCGATTCAACCCATTCCAACTTTCAACTCTTCATCTTTGGCCTACCTATTCCACAACTTCCGACTTACCAAAAATTCCAAATTTGAAATTCAACCAAAATCTCCAAAATTTCGTTTTTCTACTGTAATTTCTACATTGTTCAACCGATTCAACCCATTCCAACTTTCAACTCTTCATCTTTTGCCTACCTATTCCACAATTTCCCACTTACCAAAAATTAAAAATTAAAAATTCAACCAAATTCTCAAACATTTTGTTTTTCTACTCTAATCTTTACATTGTGCAACCGATTCAATCCATTCCAACTTTCAACTTTTCATCTTTTGCTTACCTATTTCACAACTTCCCACTTACCAAAAATTCCAAATTTGAAATTCAACCAAATTCTGCAAAATTTCGTTTTTCGACTCTAATTTGTACATTTTTCAACCGATTCAACCCATTCCAACTTTCAACTCTTCATCTTTTGCCTACGTATTACACAACTTCCCACTTACCAAAAATCCCAAATTTGAAATTCAACCAAATTCTCCAAAATTTCGTTTTTCTACTCTCATTTCTACATTTCTCTACCGATTCAACCCATTCCAACTTTCAACTCTTCATCTTTTGCTTACCTATTCCACAACTTCCCCTTACAAAAAATTCCAAATTTTGAAATTTGAAATTCAACCAAATTCTCCAAAAATGTGTTTTTCTACTCTAATTTTCACATTGTTCAACCGATTCAACTCATTCCAACTTTCAACTCTTCATCTTTTTCCTACCTATTCCCCAAATTTCCACTTGCCATAAATTCCACATTTTAAGATTTTAAACTCAACCAAATTCTCCAAAATTCTGAAATTCCACCAAATTCTCCAAAATTCCGTTTTTCACCTCTATTTTCTACATTTCTCAAGTAATTCAACTCGTTTCAGCATAATTCGCCAGCATTCGCCAAGAAGTGATTCAAAGTCTTCGCCTTCACACGCAATTTCTCCAGAAATTGCATTTTCTAGTTGTGTGAAGGCGATGGCCTTCACACATATGTTATTCTACACCATTCTCTATTATTATTGTGTGAAGGCGATGGCCTTCACACATATGTTATTCTACACCATTCTCTATTATTATTATTGTGTGAAGGCGATGGCCTTCACACATATGTTATTCTACACCATTCTCTATTATTATTATTATTATTATTCTTCTATTTTATTCTCCACACTTTTTTGTCCCGCTTCTTCTTCCACATAGTTCATCCGATTCACTCCGTTCCACTTTTGATGTATTCCAAATATTCACGAGATGAGCGCTTCCATTTTTCTCGTTCCGAAAATTTTCCGATTTCGCAAAATTCGCGAATTTACGACAAATTTTTCCCCATTCATTCTCAATGGCAGATTCGACATTTCACATTTACGTCATTCCCCTTTTAAATTCACCTCATTCAGCACATTCAAACCACATTCGGAATGATTCTCGACATTCCCAAAATTCCCAAATTCAAAAATTTCACGTTTTCACGTTAAAAATTACGACAAAATTTCACGAAATTTCGTTTTTCACCTCTAATTTCTACATTTTTCGACCGATTCAACCCGTTCCAACTTCCAACTGTTCATCTTTTGCCTACCTATTCCACAACTTCCCACTTACAAAAAAATTCAAAATTTTCAAATTTGAAATTCAACCAAATTCTTCGTAATTTCGTTTTTCTACTCTAATTTCTACATTTTTCAACCGATTCAACCCATTCCAACTTTCAACTGTTCATCTTTTGCCTGCCTATTCCACAACTTCTCACCTATCAAAAATTCCAAAATTTCAAATTTGAAATTCAACCAAATTCTCCAAAATTTCGTTTTTCTACTCTAACTTCTACGTTTTTCAACCGATTCAACCCATTCCAACTTTCAACTGTTCATCTTTTGCCTACCTATTCCACACCTTCCCACTTACCAAAATTTCCAAATTTTCAATTATTCTACAAAATTTGGTTTTTCTACTCTAATTTCTACATTTTTCAACCGATTCAACCCATTCCAACTTTATTCACTTTGGTCACCTCATCCTTACCATATTCACCCCCTTCACCCCCACTTCCACTATGCTTACAAAATTCAACCCTTGACCCCCACTTCCAGTGTGGCGGCCATCTTGGATTGACCCTGAAGTGCTCCCAATGAACCTAGAATGAACCGGAAGTGGCCCAAATCAAACCGGAAGTGACCTTAGGTAAACAGGAAGTGACCTCAGGTAAACCGGAAGTGACCCAAAATCAAACCGGAAGTGACCTTTTTAAACCGGAAGTGACCTTTTTAAACCGGAAGTGACCCCAAATAAACCGGAAGTGACCTCAGCTGGACCGGAAGTGCCTCTAATCAGACCGGAAGTGACCCAAATGGACCGGAAGTGACCCAAATCAACCCGGAAGTGAACTTATTTCAACATTAACTGCCATAAATAGCTACATTAGGCGCTAACTTTTGCATTTTTTGTCCGATTGAACCCGTTTCAACATTTTAACCCCAAAAGTGAACCTCCTGAAGCTGTTTTTTTACGTTTTGTTCCAAATTTCAAAATATTTTGGCGCAATTGCTTTTTCTTTTAATTCCCATTCATTCTCTATGGAGATTCAACATTTGCTCTCACGTCTACATTTTTTAACCGATTCAACCCGTTCCAACATTCAACTGTTCATCTTTTGCCTACCTATTCCACAACCTCCCACTTACCACAAATTCCAAACTTCAAATTTGAAATTCAACCAAATTCTCCAAAATTTAGTATTACACTTCTATTTTCCACATTTCTCAAGAAATGCAACTCATTTCAACATCATTCGCCATCATTCCCCAAGAAGTGATTCAAAGTCTTCGCCTTCACACGCAATTTCTCCAGAAATTGCATTTTCTAGTTATTATTATTATTATTATATTTTATTCTCCACACTTTTTTGTCCCGCTTCTTCTTCCACATAATTCATCCGATTCACTCCGTTCCACTTTTGACGTATTCCAAATATTCACGAGATGAGCGCTTCCATTTTTCTCGTTCCGAAAATTTTCCGATTTCGCAAAATTCGCGAATTTACGACAAATTTTTCCCCATTCATTCTCAATGGCAGATTCGACATTTCACATTTACGTCATTCCCCTTTTAAATTCACCTCATTCAGCACATTCAAACCACATTCGGAATGATTCTCGACATTCCCAAAATTCCCAAATTCAAAAATTTCACGTTTTCACGTTAAAAATTCCGACAAAATTTCACGAAATTTCGTTTTTCACCTCTAGTTTCTACATTTTTCAACCGATTCAACCCATTCCAATTTTCAACTGTTCATCTTTTGCCTGCTTATTCCACAACTTCTCACCTACCAAAAATTCCAAAATTTCAAATTTGAAATTCAACCAAATTCTCCAAAATTTCGTTTTTCTACTCTAACTTCTACGTTTTTCAACCGATTCAACCCATTCCAACTTTCAACTGTTCATCTTTTGCCTACCTATTCCACACCTTCCCACTTACCAAAATTTCCAAATTTTCAATTTTGAAATTCAACCAAATTCTACAAAATTTGGTTTTTCTACTCTAATTTCTACATTTTTCAACCGATTCAACCCATTCCAACTTTATTCACTTTGGTCACCTCATCCTTACCATATTCACCCCCTTCACCCCCACTTCCACTATGCTTACACAATTCAACCCTTGACCCCCACTTCCAGTGTGGCGGCCATCTTGGATTGACCCTGAAGTGCTCCCAATGACCCTAGAATGAACCGGAAGTGCCCCAAATCGAACCGGAAGTGACCTTAGGTAAACAGGAAGTGACCTTAGGTAAACCGGAAGTGACCCCCAAATCAAACCGGAAGTGACCTTTTTAAACCGGAAGTGACCTTTTTAAACCGGAAGTGACCCCAAATAAACCGGAAGTGACCTCAGCTAGACCGGAAGTGCCTCTAATCAAACCGGAAGTGACCCAAATAGACCGGAAGTGACCCAAATCAACCCGGAAGTGACCTTATTTCAAAATTAACTGCCCTAAATAGCTACATTAGGCGCTAACTTTTGCATTTTTTGTCCGATTGAACCCATTTCAACATTTTAACCCCAAAAGTGAACCTCCTGAAGCCGTTTTCTTCCTTTTGTTCCAAATTTCAAAAAATTTTGGCGCAATTGCTTTTTCTTTTAATTCCCATTCATTCTCTATGGGGATTCAAGATTTGCTCTAACTTCTACATTTTTTAACCGTTTCAACCTGTTCCAACTTTCAACTGTTCATCTTTTGCCTACCTATTCCACAACCTCCCACTTACCAAAAATCCCAAACTTTCAAATTTGAGATTCAACCAAATTCCCCAAAATTTAGTATTACACTTCTATTTTCCACATTTCTCAAGAAATTCAACTCATTTCAACATCATTCGCCATCATTCCCCAAGAAGTGATTCAAAGTCTTCGCCTTCACACGCAATTTCTCCAGAAATTGCATTTTCTAGTTATTATTATTATTATATTTTATTCTCCACACTTTTTTGTCCCGCTTCTTCTTCCACATAATTCATCCGATTCACTCCGTTCCACTTTTGACGTATTCCAAATATTCACGAGATGAGCGCTTCCATTTTTCTCGTTCCGAAAATTTTCCGATTTCGCAAAATTCGCGAATTTACGACAAATTTTTCCCCATTCATTCTCAATGGCAGATTCTACATTTCACATTTACGTCATTCCCCTTTTAAATTCACCTCATTCAGCACATTCAAACCACATTCGGAATGATTCTCGACATTCCCAAAATTCCCAAATTCAAAAATTTCACGTTTTCACGTTAAAAATTCCGACAAAATTTCACGAAATTTCGTTTTTCACCTCTAGTTTCTACATTTTTCAACCGATTCAACCCATTCCAATTTTCAACTGTTCATCTTTTGCCTGCCTATTCCACAACTTCTCACCTACCAAAAATTCCAAAATGTCAAATTTGAAATTCAACCAAATTCTCCAAAATTTCGTTTTTCTACTCTAACTTCTACGTTTTTCAACCGATTCAACCCATTCCAACTTTCAACTGTTCATCTTTTGCCTACCTATTCCACACCTTCCCACTTACCAAAATTTTCAATTTTGAAATTCAACCAAATTCTACAAAATTTGGTTTTTCTACTCTAATTTCAACATTTTTCAACCGATTCAACCCATTCCAACTTTATTCACTTTGGTCACCTCATCCTTACCATATTCACCCCCTTCACCCCCACTTCCACTATGCTTACACAATTCAACCCTTGACCCCCACTTCCAGTGTGGCGGCCATCTTGGATTGACCCTGAAGTGCTCCCAATGACCCTAGAATGAACCGGAAGTGCCCCAAATCGCACCGGAAGTGACCTTAGGTAAACAGGAAGTGACCTTAGGTAAACCGGAGGTGACCCCAAATCAAACCGGAAGTGACCTTTTTAAACCGGAAGTGACCCCAAATAAACCGGAAGTGACCTCAGTTGGACCGGAAGTGCCTCTAATCAGACCGGAAGTGACCCAAATAGACCGGAAGTGACCCAAATCAACCCGGAAGTGAACTTATTTCAACATTAACTGCCATAAATAGCTACATTAGGCGCTAACTTTTGCATTTTTTGTCCGATTGAACCCGTTTCAACATTTTAACCCCAAAAGTTAACCTCCTGAAGCTGTTTTTTTACGTTTTGTTCCAAATTTCAAAATATTTTGGCGCAATTGCTTTTTCTTTTAATTCCCATTCATTCTCTATGGGGATTCAACATTTGCTCTCACTTCTACATTTTTTAACCGATTCAACCCGTTCCAACATTCAACTGTTCATCCTTTGCCTGCCTATTCCACAACTTTCCACTTACCAAAAATTCTCTACAATTTCGTTTTTCTACTCTTTTTTCCACATTTTTCAACCGATTCAACCCATTCCGACTTTATTCACTTTGTTTACCTTATGCTTACCATATTCACCTCCTTCACCCACACTTCCAGTGTGGCGGCCATCTTGGATTGACCCGGAAGTGCCCCCAATGAACCCAGAATGTACCGGAAGTGCCCCATATCAAGCCGCAAGTGACCTTAGGTAAACAGGAAGTGACCTTAGGTAAACCGGAAGTGACCCCAAATCAAACCGGAAGTGACCTTTTTAAACCGGAAGTGACCTTTTTAAACCGGAAGTGACCCCAAATAAAACGGAAGTGACCTCAGCTAGACCGGAAGTGCCTCTAATCAAACCGGAAGTGACCCAAATAGACCGGAAGTGACCCAAATCACCCCGGAAGTGACCCTATTTCAACATTAACTGCCCTAAATAGCTACATTAGTCACTAACTTTTGCATTTTTTGTCCGATTGAACCCGTTTCAACATTTTAACTCCAAAAGTGAACCTCCTGAAGCTATTTATTTTCGTTTTGTTCCAAATTTCAAAATATTTTGGCGCAATTGCTTTTTCTTTTAATTCCCATTCATTCTCTATGGAGATTCAACATTTGCTCTCACGTCTACATTTTTTAACCGATGCAACCCGTTCCAACATTCAACTGTTCATCTTTTGCCTACCTATTCCACAACCTCCCACTTACCACAAATTCCAAACTTCAAATTTGAAATTCAACCAAATTCTCCAAAATTTAGTATTACACTTCTATTTTCCACATTTCTCAAGAAATTCAACTCATTTCAACATCATTCGCCATCATTCCCCAAGAAGTGATTCAAAGTCTTCGCCTTCACACGCAATTTCTCCAGAAATTGCATTTTCTAGTTGTGTGAAGGCGATGGGCCTTCACATATGTTATTCTACACCATTCTCTATTATTATTATTATTCTTCTATTTTATTCCCGCCACTTTTTTGTCCCGCTTCTTCTTCCACATAATTCATCCGATTCACTCCGTTCCACTTTTGATGTATTCCAAATATTCACGAGATGAGCGCTTCCATTTTTCTCGTTCCGAAAATTTTCCGATTTCGCGAAATTCGCGAATTTACGACAAATTTTTCCCCATTCATTCTCAATGGCAGATTCGACAATTCACATTTACGTCATTCCCCTTTTAAATTCACCTCATTCAGCACATTCAAACCACATTCGGAATGATTCTCGACATTCCCAAAATTCCCAAATTCAAAAATTTCACGTTTTCACGTTAAAAATTCCGACAAAATTTCACGAAATTTCGTTTTTCACCTCTAGTTTCTACATTTTTCAACCGATTCAACCCATTCCAATTTTCAACTGTTCATCTTTTGCCTGCCTATTCCACAACTTCTCACCTACCAAAAATTCCAAAATTTCAAATTTGAAATTCAACCAAATTCTCCAAAATTTCGTTTTTCTACTCTAACTTATACGTTTTTCAACCGATTAAACCCATTCCAACTTTCAACTGTTCATCTTTTGCCTACCTATTCCACACCTTCCCACTTACCAAAATTTCCAAATTTTCAATTTTGAAATTCAACCAAATTCTACAAAATTTGGTTTTTCTACTCTAATTGCTACATTTTTCAACCGATTATACCCATTCCAACTTTATTCACTTTGGTCACCTCATCCTTACCATATTCACCCCCTTCACCCCCACTTCCACTATGCTTACACAATTCAACCCTTGACCCCCACTTCCAGTGTGGCGGCCATCTTGGATTGACCCTGAAGTGCTCCCAATGACCCTAGAATGAACCGGAAGTGCCTCAAATCGAACCGGAAGTGACCTTAGGTAAACAGGAAGTGACCTTAGGTAAACCGGAAGTGACCCCAAATCAAACCGGAAGTGACCTTTTTAAACCGGAAGTGACCTTTTTAAACCGGAAGTGACCCCAAATAAACCAGAAGTGACCTCGGCTAGACCGGAAGTGCCTCTACTCAAACCGGAAGTGACCCAAATAGACCGGAAGTGACCCAAATCACCCCGGAAGTGACCTTATTTCAACATTAACTGCCCTAAATAGCTACATTAGTTGCTAACTTTTGCATTTTTTGTCCGATTGAACCCATTTCAACATTTTAACTCCAAAAGTGAACCTCCTGAAGCTATTTATTTTCGTTTTGTTCCAAATTTCAAAATATTTTGGCGCAATTGCTTTTTCTTTTAATTCCCATTCATTCTCTATGGAGATTCAACATTTGCTCTCACGTCTACATTTTTTAACCGATTCAACCCGTTCCAACATTCAACTGTTCATCTTTTGCCTACCTATTCCACAACCTCCCACTTACCACAAATTCCAAACTTCAAATTTGAAATTCAACCAAATTCTCCAAAATTTAGTATTACACTTCTATTTTCCACATTTCTCAAGAAATTCAACTCATTTCAACATCATTCGCCATCATTCCCCAAGAAGTGATTCAAAGTCTTCGCCTTCACACGCAATTTCTCCAGAAATTGCATTTTCTAGTTATTATTATTATTATTATATTTTATTCTCCACACTTTTTTGTCCCGCTTCTTCTTCCACATAGTTCATCCGATTCACTCCGTTCCACTTTTGACGTGTTCCAAATATTCACGAGATGAGCGCTTCCATTTTTCTCGTTCCGAAAATTTTCCGATTTCGCAAAATTCGCGAACTTACGACAAATTTTTCCCCATTCATTCTTAATGGCAGATTCGACATTTCACATTTACATCATTCCACTTTTTTCTACATTGTTCAACCGATTCAACTCATTCCAACTTTCAACTGTTCATCTTTTGCCTACCTATTCCACAACTTCCCACTTACCAAAAATTCCAAATTTGAAATTCAACCAAATTCTCCAAAATTTCGTTTTTCCACTCTAACTTTTACGTTTTTCAACCGATTCAACCCATTCCAACTTTCAACTGTTCATCTTTTTCTAACTATTCCACAACTTCCAACTTATGAAAAATTCCAAATTTCCAAATTTGGAATTCAACCAAATTCTCAAAAATTTTGTTTTTCTACTCTAATTTCTACATTTTTCAACCGATTCAACTCATTCCAACTTTCAACTGTTCATGTTTTGCCTACCTATTCCACAACTTCCCACTTACCAAAAATTCCATATTTGAAATTCAACCAAATTCTCCAACATTTTGTTTTTCTACTCTAATTTCTACATTTTTTAACCGATTCAACTCATTCCAACTTTCAACTGTTCATGTTTTGCCTACCTATTCCACAACTTCCCGTTTACCAAAAATTCCAAATTTGAAATTCAACCAAATTCTCCAAAATTTCGTTTTTCTAATCTAATTTCTACATTGTTCAACCGATTCAACTCATTCCAACTTTCAACTGTTCATCTTTTGCCTATCTATTCCACAACTTCCCACTTACCAAAAATTCCATATTTGAAATTCAACCAAATTCTCCAACATTTTGTTTTTCTACTCTAATTTCTACATTGTTCAACCGATTCAACCCATTCCAACTTTCAACTCTTCATCTTTTGCCTACCTATTCCACAACTTCCGACTTACCAAAAACTCCAAATTTGAAATTCAACCAAAATCTCCAAAATTTCGTTTTTCTACTCTAAATTCTACATTGTTCAACCGATTCAACCCGTTCCAACTTTCAACTCTTCATCTTTTGCCTACCTATTCCACAACTTCCCACTTACCAAAAATTCCAAATTTGAAATTCAACCAAATTCTCAAACATTTGGTTTTTCTTCTCTAATCTTTACATTGTGAAACCGATTCAATCCATTCCAACTTTCAACTTTTCATCTTTTGCTTACCTATTTCACAACTTCCCACTTACCAAAAATTCCAAATTTGGAATTCAACCAAATTCTCAAAAATTTTGTTTTTCTACTCTAATTTCTACATTTTTCAACCGATTCAACTCATTCCAACTTTCAACTGTTCATGTTTTGCCTACCTATTCCACAACTTCCCGTTTACCAAAAATTCCAAATTTGAAATTCAACCAAATTCTCCAAAATTTCGTTTTTCTAATCTAATTTCTACATTGTTCAACCGATTCAACCCATTCCAACTTTCAACTCTTCATCTTTTGCCTACCTATTCCACAACTTCCCACTTACCAAAAATTCCATATTTGAAATTCAACCAAATTCTCCAACATTTTGTTTTTCTACTCTAATTTCTACATTGTTCAACCGATTCAACCCATTCCAACTTTCAACTCTTCATCTTTTGCCTACCTATTCCACAACTTCCGACTTACCAAAAATTCCAAATTTGAAATTCAACCAAAATTTCCAAAATTTCGTTTTTCTACTGTAATTTCTACATTGTTCAACCGATTCAACCCATTCCAACTTTCAACTCTTCATCTTTTGCCTACCTATTCCACAACTTCCCACTTACCAAAAATTAAAAATTTGAAATTCAACCAAATTCTTAAACATTTTGTTTTTCTACTCTAATCTTTACATTGTGCAACCGATTCAATCCATTCCAACTTTCAACTTTTCATCTTTTGCTTACCTATTTCACAACTTCCCACTTACCAAAAATTCCAAATTTGAAATTCAAACAAGTTCTGCAAAATTTCGTTTTTCGACTCTAATTTGTACATTTTTCAACCGATTCAACCCATTCCAACTTTCAACTCTTCATCTTTTGCCTACGTATTACACAACTTCCCACTTACCAAAAATCCCAAATTTGAAATTCAACCAAATTCTCCAAAATTTCGTTTTTCTACTCTCATTTCTACATTTCTCTACCGATTCAACCCATTCCAACTTTCAACTCTTCATCTTTTGCTTACCTATTCCACAACTTCCCCTTACAAAAAAATTCCAAATTTTGAAATTTTAAATTCAACTAAATTCTCCAAAAATGTGTTTTTCTACTCTAATTTTCACATTGTTCAACCGATTCAACCCATTCCAACTTTCAACTCTTCATCTTTTTCCTACCTATTCCCCAAATTTCCACTTGCCATAAATTCCACATTTTAGGATTTTAAACTCAACCAAATTCTCCAAAATTCTGAAATTCCACCAAATTCTCCAAAATTCCGTTTTTCACCTCTATTTTCTACATTTCTCAAGTAATTCAACTCGTTTCAGCATAATTCGCCAGCATTCCCCAAGAAGTGATTCAAAGTCTTCGCCTTCACACGCAATTTCTCCAGAAATTGCATTTTCTAGTTGTGTGAAGGCGATGGCCTTCACACATATGTTATTCTACACCATTCTCTATTATTATTATTATTGTGTGAAGGCGATGGCCTTCACACATATGTTATTCTACACCATTCTCTATTATTATTATTGTGTGAAGGCGATGGCCTTCACACATATGTTATTCTACACCATTCTCTATTATTATTATTATTATTATTATTATTATTCTTCTATTTTATTCCCGCCACTTTTTTGTCCCGCTTCTTCTTCCACATAATTCATCCGATTCACTCCGTTCCACTTTTGACGTATTCCAAATATTCACGAGATGAGCGCTTCCATTTTTCTCGTTCCGAAAATTTTCCGATTTCGCAAAATTCGCGAATTTACGACAAATTTTTCCCCATTCATTCTCAATGGCAGATTCGACATTTCACATTTACGTCATTCCCCTTTTACATTCACCTCATTCAGCACATTCAAACCACATTCGGAATGATTCTCGACATTCCCAAAATTCCCAAATTCAAAAATTTCACGTTTTCTCGTTAAAAATTCCGACAAAATTTCACGAAATTTCGTTTTTCACCTCTAATTTCTACATTTTTCGACCGATTCAACCCGTTCCAACTTCCAACTGTTCATCTTTTGCCTACCTATTCCACAACTTCCCACTTACAAAAAAATTCCAAACTTTCAAATTTGAAATTCAACCAAATTCTTCGTAATTTCGTTTTTCTACTCTAACTTCTACATTTTTCAACCGATTCAACCCATTCCAACTTTCAACTGTTCATCTTTTGCCTGCCTATTCCACAACTTCTCACCTACCAAAAATTCCAAAATTTCAAATTTGAAATTCAACCAAATTCTCCAAAATTTCGTTTTTCTACTCTAACTTCTACGTTTTTCAACCGATTCAACCCATTCCAACTTTCAACTGTTCATCTTTTGCCTACCTATTCCACACCTTCCCACTTACCAAAATTTCCAAATTTTCAATTTTGAAATTCAACCAAATTCTACAAAATTTGGTTTTTCTACTCTAATTTCTACATTTTTCAACCGATTCAACCCATTCCAACTTTCTTCACTTTGGTCACCTCATCCTTACCATATTCACCACCTTCACCCCCACTTCCACTATGCTTACAAAATTCAACCCTTGACCCCCACTTCCAGTGTGGCGGCCATCTTGGATTGACCCTGAAGTGCTCCCAATGACCCTAGAATGAACCGGAAGTGCCCCAAATCGAACCGGAAGTGACCTTAGGTAAACAGGAAGTGACCTTAGGTAAACCGGAAGTGACCCCAAATCAAACCGGAAGTGACCTTTTTAAACCGGAAGTGACCTTTTTAAACCGGAAGTGACCCCAAATAAACCGGAAGTGACCTCAGCTAGACCGGAAGTGCCTCTAATCAAACCGGAAGTGACCCAAATAGACCGGAAGTGACCCAAATCAACCCGGAAGTGAACTTATTTCAAAATTAACTGCCCTAAATAGCTACATTAGGCGCTAACTTTTGCATTTTTTGTCCGATTGAACCCGTTTCAACATTTTAACCCCAAAAGTGAACCTCCTGAAGCTTTTTTTTTACGTTTTGTTCCAAATTTCAAAATATTTTGGCGCAATTGCTTTTTCTTTTGATTCCCATTCATTCTCTATGGGGATTCAACATTTGCTCTCACTTCTACATTTTTTAACCGATTCAACCCGTTCCAACATTCAACTGTTCATCCTTTGCCTGCCTATTCCACAACTTTCCACTTACCAAAATTCTCTACAATTTCGTTTTTCTACTCTTTTTTCCACATTTTTCAACCGATTCAACCCATTCCAACTTTATTCACTTTGTTTACCTTATGCTTACCATATTCACCTCCTTCACCCACACTTCCAGTGTGGCGGCCATCTTGGATTGACCCTGAAGTGCCCCCAATGAACCCAGAATGTACCGGAAGTGCCCCATATCAAGCCGCAAGTGACCTTGGGTAAACAGGAAGTGACCTTAGGTAAACCGGAAGTGACCCCAAATCAAACCGGAAGTGACCTTTTTAAACCGGAAGTGACCTTTTAAAACCGGAAGTGACCCCAAATAAACCGGAAGTGACCTCAGCTGGACCGGAAGTGCCTCTAATCAAACCGGAAGTGACCCAAATCAAACCGGAAGTGACCTTATTTCAACATTAACTGCCCTAAATAGCTACATTAGTCGCTAACTTTTGCATTTTTTGTCCGATTGAACCCGTTTCAACATTTTAACCCCAAAGGTGAACCTCCTGAAGCTGTTTTTTTTCGTTTTGTTCCAAATTTTACAATATTTTGGCGCAATTATTTTTTCTTTTAATTCCCATTCATTCTCTATGGGGATTCAATATTTGCTCTAACTTCTACATTTTTTAACCAATTCAACCCGTTCCAACATTTGACTGTTCATCTTTTGCCTACCTATTCCACAACCTCCCACTTACCAAAAATTCCAAACTTCAAATTTGAAATTCAACCAAATTCTCCAAAATTTAGTATTACACTTCTATTTTCCACATTTCTCAAGAAATTCAACTCATTTCAACATCATTCGGCATCATTCCCAAAGAAGTGATTCAAAGTCTTCGCCTTCACACGCAATTTCTCCAGAAATTGCATTTTCTAGTTATTGTGTGAAGGCGATGGCCTTCACACATATGTTATTCTACACCATTCTCTATTATTATTATTATTATTATTATTATTCTTCTATTTTATTCTCCACACTTTTTTGTCCCGCTTCTTCTTCCACATAGTTCATCCGATTCACTCCGTTCCACTTTTGACGCGTTCCAAATATTCACGAGATGAGCGCTTCCATTTTTCTCGTTCCGAAAATTTTCCGATTTCGCAAAATTCGCGAACTTACGACAAATTTTTCCCCATTCATTCTTAATGGCAGATTCGACATTTCACATTTACATCATTCCACTTTTTTCTACATTGTTCAACCCATTCAACTCATTCCAACTTTCAACTGTTCATCTTTTGCCTACCTATTCCACAACTTCCCACTTACCAAAAATTCCAAATTTGAAATTCAACCAAATTCTCCAAAATTTCGTTTTTCCACTCTAACTTTTACGTTTTTCAACCGATTCAACCCATTCCAACTTTCAACTGTTCATCTTTTTCTAACTATTCCACAACTTCCAACTTATGAAAAATTCCAAATTTTCAAATTTGGAATTCAACCAAATTCTCAAAAATTTTGTTTTTCTAATCTAATTTCTACATTTTTCAACCGATTCAACTCATTCCAACTTTCAACTGTTCATGTTTTGCCTACCTATTCCACAACTTCCCACTTACCAAAAATTCCATATTTGAAATTCAACCAAATTCTCCAACATTTTGTTTTTCTACTCTAATTTCTACATTTTTTAACCGATTCAACTCATTCCAACTTTCAACTGTTCATGTTTTGCCTACCTATTCCACAACTTCCCGTTTACCAAAAATTCCAAATTTGAAATTCAACCAAATTCTCCAAAATTTCGTTTTTCTAATCTAATTTCTACATTGTTCAACCGATTCAACCCATTCCAACTTTCAACTCTTCATCTTTTGCCTACCTATTCCACAACTTCCCACTTACCAAAAATTCCATATTTGAAATTCAACCAAATTCTCCAACATTTGGTTTTTCTACTCTAAATTCTACATTGTTCAACCGATTCAACCCATTCCAACTTTCAACTCTTCATCTTTTGCCTACCTATTCCACAACTTCCGACTTACCAAAAATTCCAAATTTGGAATTCAACCAAATTCTCAAAAAATTTGTTTTTCTACTCTAATTTCTACATTTTTTAACCGATTCAACTCATTCCAACTTTCAACTGTTCATGTTTTGCCTACCTATTCCACAACTTCCCGTTTACCAAAAATTCCAAATTTGAAATTCAACCAAATTCTCCAAAATTTCGTTTTTCTAATCTAATTTCTACATTGTTCAACCGATTCAACCCATTCCAACTTTCAACTCTTCATCTTTTGCCTACCTATTCCACAACTTCCCACTTACCAAAAATTCCATATTTGAAATTCAACCAAATTCTCCAACATTTTGTTTTTCTACTCTAATTTCTACATTGTTCAACCGATTCAACCCATTCCAACTTTCAACTCTTCATCTTTTGCCTACCTATTCCACAACTTCCGACTTACCAAAAATTCCAAATTTGAAATTCAACCAAAATCTCCAAAATTTCGTTTTTCTACTGTAATTTCTACATTGTTCAACCGATTCAACCCATTCCAACTTTCAACTCTTCATCTTTTGCCTACCTATTCCACAACTTCCCACTTACCAAAAATTAAAAATTAAAAATTTGAAATTCAACCAAATTCTCATTTTGTTTTTCTACTCTAATCTTTACATTGTGCAACCGATTCAATCCATTCCAACTTTCAACTTTTTATCTTTTGCTTACCTATTTCACAACTTCCCACTTACCAAAAATTCCAAATTTGAAATTCAACCAAATTCTGCAAAATTTCGTTTTTCGACTCTAATTTGTACATTTTTCAACCAATTCAACCCATTCCAACTTTCAACTCTTCATCTTTTGCCTACGTATTACACAACTTCCCACTTACCAAAAATCCCAAATTTGAAATTCAACCAAATTCTCCAAAATTTCGTTTTTCTACTCTCATTTCTACATTTCTCTACCGATTCAACCCATTCCAACTTTCAACTCTTCATCTTTTGCTTACCTATTCCACAACTTCCCCTTACAAAAAATTCCAAATTTTGAAATTTGAAATTCAACCAAATTCTCCAAAAATGTGTTTTTCTACTCTAATTTTCACATTGTTCAACCGATTCAACTCATTCCAACTTTCAACTCTTCATCTTTTTCCTACCTATTCCCCAAATTTCCACTTGCCATAAATTCCACATTTTAAGATTTTAAACTCAACCAAATTCTCCAAAATTCTGAAATTCCACCAAATTCTCCAAAATTCCGTTTTTCACCTCTATTTTCTACATTTCTCAAGTAATTCAACTCGTTTCAGCATAATTCGCCAGCATTCCCCAAGAAGTGATTCAAAGTCTTCGCCTTCACACGCAATTTCTCCAGAAATTGCATTTTCTAGTTATTATTATTCTTCTATTTTATTCTCCACACTTTTTTGTCCCGCTTCTTCTTCCACATAGTTCATCCGATTCACTCCGTTCCACTTTTGACGTGTTCCAAATATTCACGAGATGAGCGCTTCCATTTTTCTCGTTCCGAAAATTTTCCGATTTCGCAAAATTCGCGAATTTACGACAAATTTTTCCCCATTCATTCTCAATGGCAGATTCGACGTTTCACTTTTACGTCATTCCCCTTTTAAATTCACCTCATTCAGCACATTCAAACCACATTCGGAATGATTCTCGACATTCCCAAAATTCCCAAATTCAAAAATTTCACGTTTTCACGTTAAAAATTTCGACAAAATTTCACAAAATTCCGTTTTTCACCTCTAATTTCTACATTTTTTGACCGATTCAACCCATTCCAACTTTCAACTGTTCATCTTTTTCCTACCTATTCCACACCTTCCCACTTACCAAAATTTCCAAATTTTCAATTTTGAAATTCACACCAAATTCTACAAAATTCCGTTTTTCCACTCTAATTTCTACATTTTTCAACCGATTCAACCCATTCCAACTCTATTCACTTTGGTCACCTCATCCTTACCATATTCACCCCTTCGCCCCCACTTCCACTATGCTTTCACAATTCAACCCTTGACCCCCACTTCCAATGTGGCGGCCATCTTGGATTGACCCTGAAGTGCTCCCAATGAACCTAGAATGAACCGGAAGTGCCCCAAATCAATCCGGAAGTGACCTTAGGTAAACAGGAAGTGACCTCAGGTAAACCGGAAGTGACCCCAAATCAAACCGGAAGTGACCTTTTTAAACCGGAAGTGACCTTTTTAAACCGGAAGTGACCCCAAATAAACCGGAAGTGACCTCAGCTAGACCGGAAGTGCCTCTATTCAAACCGGAAGTGACCCAAATAGACCGGAAGTGACCCAAATCAACCCGGAAGTGAACTTATTTCAACATTAACTGCCCTAAATAGCTACATTAGGCGCTAACATTTGCTTTTTTTGTCCGATTGAACCCGTTTTAACATTTTAACCCCAAAAGTGAACCTCCTGAAGCTGTTTTTTTACGTTTTGTTCCAAATTTCAAAAAATTTTGGCGCAATTGCTTTTTCTTTTAATTCCCATTCATTCTCTATGGGGATTCAACATTTGCTCTCACTTCTACATTTTTTAACCGATTCAACCCGTTCCAACATTCAACTGTTCATCCTTTGCCTGCCTATTCCACAACTTTCCACTTACCAAAAATTCTCTACAATTTCGTTTTTCTACTCTTTTTTCCACATTTTTCAACCGATTCATCCCATTCCAACTTTATTCACTTTGTTTACCTTATGCTTACCATATTCACCTCCTTCACCCACACTTCCAGTGTGGCGGCCATCTTGGATTGACCCGGAAGTGCCCCCAATGAACCCAGAATGTACCGGAAGTGCCCCATATCAAACCGCACGTGACCTTAGGTAAACAGGAAGTGACCTTAGGTAAACCGGAAGTGACCCCAAATCAAACCGGAAGTGACCTTTTTAAACCGGAAGTGACCTTTTTAAACCTGAAGTGACCCCAAATAAACCGGAAGTGACCTCGGCTGGACCGGAAGTGCCTCTACTCAAACCGGAAGTGACCCAAATAGACCGGAAGTGACCCAAATCACCCGGAAGTGACCTTATTTCAACATTAACTGCCCTAAATAGCTACATTAGTCGCTAACTTTTGCATTTTTTGTCCGATTGAACCCGTTTCAACATTTTAACTCCAAAAGTGAACCTCCTGAAGCTATTTATTTTCAATTTGTTCCAAATTTCAAAATATTTTGGCGCAATTGCTTTTTCTTTTAATTCCCATTCATTCTCCATGGAGATTCAACATTTGCTCTCACGTCTACATTTTTTAACCGATTCAACCCGTTCCAACATTCAACTGTTCATCTTTTGCCTACCTATTCCACAACCTCCCACTTACCACAAATTCCAAACTTCAAATTTGAAATTCAACCAAATTCTACAAAATTTAGTATTACACTTCTATTTTCCACATTTCTCAAGAAATTCAACTCATTTCAACATCATTCGCCATCATTCCCCAAGAAGTAATTCAAAGTCTTCGCCTTCACACGCAATTTCTCCAGAAATTGCATTTTCTAGTTATTATTATTCTTCTATTTTATTCTCCACACTTTTTTGTCCCGCTTCTTCTTCCACATAGTTCATCCGATTCACTCCGTTCCACTTTTGATGTATTCCAAATATTCACGAGATGAGCGCTTCCATTTTTCTCGTTCCGAAAATTTTCCGATTTCGCAAAATTCGCGAATTTACGACAAATTTTTCCCCATTCATTCTCAATGGCAGATTCGACATTTCACATTTACGTCATTCCCCTTTTAAATTCACCTCATTCAGCACATTCAAACCACATTCGGAATGATTCTCGACATTCCCAAAATTCCCAAATTCAAAAATTTCACGTTTTCACGTTAAAAATTCCGACAAAATTTCACGAAATTTCGTTTTTCACCTCTAATTTCTACATTTTTCGACCGATTCAACCCGTTCCAACTTCCAACTGTTCATCTTTTGCCTACCTATTCCACAACTTCCCACTTACAAAAAATTCCAAATTTTCAAATTTGAAATTCAACCAAATTCTTCGTAATTTCGTTTTTCTACTCTAATTTCTACATTTTTCAACCGATTCAACCCATTCCAACTTTCAACTGTTCATCTTTTGCCTGCCTATTCCACAACTTCTCACCTATCAAAAATTCCAAAATTTCAAATTTGAAATTCAACCGAATTCTCCAAAATTTCGTTTTTCTACTCTAACTTCTACGTTTTTCAACCGATTCAACCCATTCCAACTTTCAACTGTTCATCTTTTGCCTACCTATTCCACACCTTCCCACTTACCAAAATTTCCAAATTTTCAATTTTGAAATTCAACCAAATTCTACAAAATTTGGTTTTTCTACTCTAATTTCTACATTTTTCAACCGATTCAACCCATTCCAACTTTATTCACTTTGGTCACCTCATCCTTACCATATTCACCCCCTTCACCCCCACTTCCACTATGCTTACAAAATTCAACCCTTGACCCCCACTTCCAGTGTGGCGGCCATCTTGGATTGACCCTGAAGTGCTCCCAATGAACCTAGAATGAACCGGAAGTGGCCCAAATCAAACCGGAAGTGACCTTAGGTAAACAGGAAGTGACCTCAGGTAAACCGGAAGTGACCCCAAATCAAACCGGAAGTGACCTTTTTAAACCGGAAGTGACCTTTTAAAAACCGGAAGTGACCCCAAATAAACCGGAAGTGACCTCAGCTGGACCGGAAGTGCCTCTAATCAGACCGGAAGTGACCCAAATGGACCGGAAGTGACCCAAATCAACCCGGAAGTGAACTTATTTCAACATTAACTGCCATAAATAGCTACATTAGGCGCTAACTTTTGCATTTTTTGTCCGATTGAACCCGTTTCAACATTTTAACCCCAAAAGTGAACCTCCTGAAGCTGTTTTTTTTACGTTTTGTTCCAAATTTCAAAATATTTTGGCGCAATTGCTTTTTCTTTTAATTCCCATTCATTCTCTATGGGGATTCAACATTTGCTCTCACTTCTACATTTTTTAACCGATTCAACCCGTTCCAACATTCAACTGTTCATCCTTTGCCTGCCTATTCCACAACTTTCCACTTACCAAAAATTCCAAAAATCAAATTTGAAATTCAACCATATTCTCAAAAATTTAGTATTACACTTCTATTTTCCACATTTCTCAAGAAATTCAACTCATTTCAACATCATTCGGCATCATTCCCCAAGAAGTGATTCAAAGTCTTCGCCTTCACACGCAATTTCTCCAGAAATTGCATTTTCTAGTTATTATTATTCTTCTATTTTATTCCCGCCACTTTTTTGTCCCGCTTCTTCTTCCACATAATTCATCCGATTCACTCCGTTCCACTTTTGATGTATTCCAAATATTCACGAGATGAGCGCTTCCATTTTTCTCGTTCCGAAAATTTTCCGATTTCGCAAAATTCGCGAATTTACGACAAATTTTTCCCCATTCATTCTCAATGGCAGATTCGACAATTCACATATACGTCATTCCCCTTTTAAATTCACCTCATTCAGCACATTCAAACCACATTCGGAATGATTCTCGACATTCCCAAAATTCCCAAATTCAAAAATTTCACGTTTTCACGTTAAAAATTTCGACAAAATTTCACAAAATTCCGTTTTTCACCTCTAATTTCTACATTTTTTGACCGATTCAACCCATTCCAACTTTCAACTGTTCATCTTTTCATTCAGCATCATTCCCCAAGAAGTGAATCAAAGTCTTCGCCTTCACACGCAATTTCTCCAGAAATTGCATTTTCTAGTTGTGTGAAGGCGATGGCCTTCACACATATGTTATTCTACACCATTCTCTATTATTATTATTATTAGTGTGAAGGTGAAGACCTTCACACTATTGTTATTGCTGTCCTTTATTATTATTATTATTATTATTATTATTATTATTCTACTTATTCCGCTCACTTTTTTGACGCTTAACTCCTTCCACATACTTCAACCGATTCACTCCGTTCCACTTTTCACTTATTCCAAATATTCATGACACGGCTGCTTACATTTTTTTTGTTCGAAAAATTTTCCGTTTTCACAAAATTCACGATTTTGTGGCATTTTTTTCCCCATTCATTCTTAATGGCAGATTCAACATTTCACATTTTTGTTATTCCAGTTTGAAATTCACTTATTTCAACACATTCAAATCACATTGGGGACATTCCCAAACTTGCCAAATTCAAAAATTTCACGTTTTCACTTTTAAAATTTGCACAAAATTTTGCAAAATTTCACAAAATTTAGTTTTTCACTTCTAGTTTCTACATTTTTCCACCGATTCAACTCGTTCCAACTTTCAACTGTTCATCTTTTGCCTACCTATTCCACACCTTCCCACTTAGCAAAATTTCCAAATTTTATATTTTGAAATTCACACCAAATTTTCCCAAAATTTAGTTTTTCCCTTCTAATTTCTACATTTTTCAACCGATTCAACCCATTCCAACTTTATTCACTTTGTTCACCTTATGCTTACCATATTCACCCCCTTCACCCCCACTTCCACAATTCAACCCTTGACCCCCACTTCCAGAGTGGCGGCCATCTTGGATTGACCCTGAAGTGCCCCAATGAACCCGGAATGAACTGGAAGTGCCCCAAATCAAACCGGAATTGACCCCAAATGAACCGGAAGTGACCTCAGGTAAACCGGAAGTGACCCCAAATCAAACCGGAAGTGACCCCAAATCAAACCGGAAGTGACCTTTTTCAACCGGAAGTGACCCCAAATAAACCGGAAGTGACCTCAGCTAGACCGGAAGTGCCTCTAATCAAACCGGAAGTGACCCAAATAGACCGGAAGTGACCCAAATCAAACCGGAAGTGACCATATTTCAACATTAAGTGCCCTAAATACCTACATTTGCGCTAACTTTTGCAAATTTTGCCCGATTAAACCCATTTCAACATTTTAACCCCAAAAGTGAACCTCCTGAAGCCGTTTCTTTCCTTTTGTTCCAAATTTCAGAAACTTTTGGTGCAATTTTTTTTTCTTTTAATTCCCATTCATTCTCTATTAGGATTCAAGATTTGCTCTAACTTCTACATTTTTTAACCGATTCAACTATTCCACAACTTCCCACTTACCAAAAATTCTCTACAATTTTGTTTTTCTACTCTAATTTCTAGATTTTCAACTTATTCAACCCATTCCACCTTTCAACTGTTCATCATTTTCCTACCTATTCCACAACTTCCCACTTACCCAAAATTCCAAATTTTCAATTTTGAAATTCACACCCAATTTTCCCAAATTTCCTTTTTCCCTTGTAATTTCTACATTTTTCAACCGATTCAACTCTTTTCAACATCATTCTGCAACATTCCCCAGGTATTTATTCAACCTCTTCACCTTCACACGCAATTTCTTCAGGAATTGCAAATTCTAGTTATTGTGTGAAGGCGATGGCCTTCACACATATGTTATTCTACACCATTCTCTATTATTATTATTATTATTATATTTTATTCTCCACACTTTTTTGTCCCGCTTCTTCTTCCACATACTTCATCCGATTCACTCCGTTCCACTTTTGACGTGTTCCAAATATTCACGAGATGAGCGCTTCCATTTTTCTCGTTCCGAAAATTTTCCGATTTCGCAAAATTCGCGAACTTACGACAAATTTTTCCCCATTCATTCTTAATGGCAGATTCGACATTTCACATTTACATCATTCCACTTTTTTCTACATTGTTCAACCGATTCAACTCATTCCAACTTTCAATTGTTCATCTTTTGCCTACCTATTCCACAACTTCCCACTTACCAAAAATTCCAAATTTGAAATTCAACCAAATTCTCCAAAATTTCGTTTTTCCACTCTAACTTTTACGTTTTTCAACCGATTCAACCCATTCCAACTTTCAACTGTTCATCTTTTTCTAACTATTCCACAACTTCCAACTTATGAAAAATTCCAAATTTTCAAATTTGGAATTCAACCAAATTCTCAAAAATTTTGTTTTTCTACTCTAATTTCTACAGTTTTCAACCGATTCAACTCATTCCAACTTTCAACTGTTCATGTTTTGCCTACCTATTCCACAACTTCCCACTTACCAAAAATTCCATATTTGAAATTCAACCAAATTCTCCAACATTTTGTTTTTCTACTCTAATTTCTACATTTTTTAACCGATTCAACTCATTCCAACTTTCAACTGTTCATGTCTTGCCTACCTATTCCACAACTTCCCGTTCACCAAAAATTCCAAATTTGAAATTCAACCAAATTCTCCAAAATTTCGTTTTTCTAATCTAATTTCTACATTGTTCAACCGATTCAACCCATTCCAACTTTCAACTCTTCATCTTTTGCCTACCTATTCCACAACTTCCCACTTACCAAAAATTCCATATTTGAAATTCAACCAAATTCTCCAACATTTTGTTTTTCTACTCTAATTTCTACATTGTTCAACCGATTCAACCCATTCCAACTTTCAACTCTTCATCTTTTGCCTACCTATTCCACAACTTCCGACTTACCAAAAATTCCAAATTTGGAATTCAACCAAATTCTCAAAAATTTTGTTTTTCTACTCTAATTTCTACATTTTTTAACCGATTCAACTCATTCCAACTTTCAACTGTTCATGTTTTGCCTACCTATTCCACAACTTCCCGTTTACCAAAAATTCCAAATTTGAAATTCAACCAAATTCTCCAAAATGTCGTTTTACTAATCTAATTTCTACATTGTTCAACCGATTCAACCCATTCCAACTTTCAACTGTTCATCTTTTGCCTACCTATTCCACAACTTCCCACTTACCAAAAATTCCATATTTGAAATTCAACCAAAATCTCCAAAATTTCGTTTTTCTACTCTAATTTCTACATTGTTCAACCGATTCAACCCATTCCAACTTTCAACTCTTCATCTTTTGCCTACCTATTCCACAACTTCCCACTTACCAAAAATTAAAAATTTGAAATTCAACCAAATTCTCAAACATTTTGTTTTTCTACTCTAATCTTTACATTGTGCAACCGATTCAATCCATTCCAACTTTTAACTTTTCATCTTTTGCTTACCTATTTCACAACTTCCCACTTACCAAAAATTCCAAATTTGAAATTCAACCAAATTCTGCAAAATTTCGTTTTTCGACTCTAATTTGTACATTTTTCAACCGATTCAACCCATTCCAACTTTCAACTCTTCATCTTTTGCCTACGTATTACACAACTTCCCACTTACCAAAAATCCCAAATTTGAAATTCAACCAAATTCTCCAAAATTTCGTTTTTCTACTCCCATTTCCACATTTCTCTACCGATTCAACCCATTCCAACTTTCAACTCTTCATCTTTTGCTTACCTATTCCACAACTTCCCCTTACAAAAAATTCCAAATTTTGAAATTTGAAATTCAACCAAATTCTCCAAAAATGTGTTTTTCTACTCTAATTTTCACATTGTTCAACCGATTCAACTCATTCCAACTTTCAACTCTTCATCTTTTTCCTACCTATTCCCCAAATTTCCACTTGCCATAAATTCCACATTTTAAGATTTTAAACTCAACCAAATTTTCCAAAATTCTGAAATTCCACCAAATTCTCCAAAATTCCGTTTTTCACCTCTATTTTCTACATTTCTCAAGTAATTCAACTCGTTCCAGCATAATTCGCCAGCATTCCCCAAGAAGTGATTCAAAGTCTTCGCCTTCACACGCAATTTCTCCAGAAATTGCATTTTCTAGTTATTATTATTCTTCTATTTTATTCCCGCCACTTTTTTGTCCCGCTTCTTCTTCCACATAATTCATCCGATTCACTCCGTTCCACTTTTGACGTATTCCAAATATTCACGAGATGAGCGCTTCCATTTTTCTCGTTCCGAAAATTTTCCGATTTCGCAAAATTCGCGAATTTACGACAAATTTTTCCCCATTCATTCTCAATGGCAGATTCGACATTTCACATTTACGTCATTCCCCTTTTAAATTCACCTCATTCCGCACATTCAAACCACATTCGGAATGATTCTCGACATTCCCAAAATTCCCAAATTCAAAAATTTCACGTTTTCTCGTTAAAAATTCCGACAAAATTTCACGAAATTTCGTTTTTCACCTCTAATTTCTACATTTTTCGACCGATTCAACCCGTTCCAACTTCCAACTGTTCATCTTTTGCCTACCTATTCCACAACTTCCCACTTACAAAAAAATTCCAAATTTTCAAATTTGAAATTCAACCAAATTCTTCGTAATTTCGTTTTTCTACTCTAACTTCTACATTTCTCAACCGATTCAACCCATTCCAACTTTCAACTGTTCATCTTTTGCCTGCCTATTCCACAACTTCTCACCTACCAAAAATTCCAAAATTTCAAATTTGAAATTCAACCAAATTCTCCAAAATTTCGTTTTTCTACTCTAACTTCTACGTTTTTCAACCGATTCAACCCATTCCAACTTTCAACTGTTCATCTTTTGCCTACCTATTCCACACCTTCCCACTTACCAAAATTTCCAAATTTTCAATTTTGAAATTCAACCAAATTCTACAAAATTTGGTTTTTCTACTCTAATTTCTACATTTTTCAACCGATTCAACCCATTCCAACTTTATTCACTTTGGTCACCTCATCCTTACCATATTCACCACCTTCACCCCCACTTCCACTATGCTTACAAAATTCAACCCTTGACCCCCACTTCCAGTGTGGCGGCCATCTTGGATTGACCCTGAAGTGCTCCCAATGAACCTAGAATGAACCGGAAGTGCCCCAAATCGAACCGGAAGTGACCTTAGGTAAACAGGAAGTGACCTCAGGTAAACCGGAAGTGACCCCAAATCAAACCGGAAGTGACCTTTTTAAACCGGAAGTGACCTTTTTAAACCGGAAGTGACCCCAAATAAACCGGAAGTGACCTCAGCTGGACCGGAAGTGCCTCTAATCAGACCGGAAGTGACCCAAATGGACCGGAAGTGACCCAAATCAACCCGGAAGTGAACTTATTTCAACATTAACTGCCATAAATAGCTACATTAGGCGCTAACTTTTGCATTTTTTGTCCGATTGAACCCGTTTCAACATTTTAACCCCAAAAGTGAACCTCCTGAAGCTGTTTTTTTACGTTTTGTTCCAAATTTCAAAATATTTTGGCGCAATTGCTTTTTCTTTTAATTCCCATTCATTCTCTATGGGGATTCAACATTTGCTCTCACTTCTACATTTTTTAACCGATTCAACCCGTTCCAACATTCAACTGTTCATCCTTTGCCTGCCTATTCCACAACTTTCCACTTACCAAAAATTCCAAAAATCAAATTTGAAATTCAACCATATTCTCAAAAATTTAGTATTACACTTCTATTTTCCACATTTCTCAAGAAATTCAACTCATTTCAACATCATTCGGCATCATTCCCCAAGAAGTGATTCAAAGTCTTCGCCTTCACACGCAATTTCTCCAGAAATTGCATTTTCTAGTTATTATTATTATTATATTTTATTCTCCACACTTTTTTGTCCCGCTTCTTCTTCCACATAGTTCATCCGATTCACTCCGTTCCACTTTTGACGTGTTCCAAATATTCACGAGATGAGCGCTTCCATTTTTCTCGTTCCGAAAATTTTCCGATTTCGCAAAATTCGCGAACTTACGACAAATTTTTCCCCATTCATTCTTAATGGCAGATTCGACATTTCACATTTACATCATTCCACTTTTTTCTACATTGTTCAACCGATTCAACTCATTCCAACTTTCAACTGTTCATCTTTTGCCTACCTATTCCACAACTTCCCACTTACCAAAAATTCCAAATTTGAAATTCAACCAAATTCTCCAAAATTTCGTTTTTCCACTCTAACTTTTACGTTTTTCAACCGATTCAACCCATTCCAACTTTCAACTGTTCATCTTTTTCTAACTATTCCACAACTTCCAACTTATGAAAAATTCCAAATTTTCAAATTTGGAATTCAACCAAATTCTCAAGAATTTTGTTTTTCTACTCTAATTTCTACATTTTTCAACCGATTCAACTCATTCCAACTTTCAACTGTTCATGTTTTGCCTACCTATTCCACAACTTCCCGTTTACCAAAAATTCCAAATTTGAAATTCAACCAAATCTTTCTAAATTTCGTTTTTCTACTCTAATTTCTACATTGTTCAACCGATTCAACTCATTCCAACTTTCAACTCTTCATCTTTTGCCTACCTATTCCACAACTTCCCACTTACCAAAAATTCCAAATTTGAAATTCAACCAAATTCTCCAAAATTTCGTTTTTCCACTCTAACTTTTACGTTTTTCAACCGATTCAACCCATTCCAACTTTCAACTGTTCATCTTTTTCTAACTATTCCACAACTTCCAACTTATGAAAAATTCCAAATTTTCAAATTTGGAATTCAACCAAATTCTCAAAAATTTTGTTTTTCTACTCTAATTTCTACATTTTTCAACCGATTCAACTCATTCCAACTTTCAACTGTTCATGTTTTGCCTACCTATTCCACAACTTCCCACTTACCAAAAATTCCAAATTTGAAATTCAACCAAATTCTCCAAAATTTCGTTTTTCCACTCTAACTTTTACGTTTTTCAACCGATTCAACCCATTCCAACTTTCAACTGTTCATCTTTTTCTAACTATTCCACAACTTCCAACTTATGAAAAATTCCAAATTTTCAAATTTGGAATTCAACCAAATTCTCCAACATTTTGTTTTTCTACTCTAATTTCTACATTTTTCAACCGATTCAACTCATTCCAACTTTCAACTGTTCATGTTTTGCCTACCTATTCCACAACTTCCCACTTACCAAAAATTCCATATTTGAAATTCAACCAAATTCTCCAACATTTTGTTTTTCTACTCTAATTTCTACATTTTTTAACCGATTCAACTCATTCCAACTTTCAACTGTTCATGTTTTGCCTACCTATTCCACAACTTCCCGTTTACCAAAAATTCCAAATTTGAAATTCAACCAAATTCTCCAAAATTTCGTTTTTCTAATCTAATTTCTACATTGTTCAACCGATTCAACCCATTCCAACTTTCAACTCTTCATCTTTTGCCAACCTATTCTACAACTTCCCACTTACCAAAAATTCCATATTTGAAATTCAACCAAATTCTCCAACATCTTGTTTTTCTACTCTAATTTCTACATTGTTCAACCGATTCAACCCATTCCAACTTTCAACTCTTCATCTTTTGCCTACCTATTCCACAACTTCCGACTTACCAAAAATTCCAAATTTGAAATTCAACCAAAATCTCCAAAATTTCGTTTTTCTCCTGTAATTTCTACATTGTTCAACCGATTCAACCCATTCCAACTTTCAACTCTTCATCTTTTGCCTACCTATTCCACAACTTCCCACTTACCAAAAATAAAAAAAATTGAAATTCAACCAAATTCTCAAACATTTTGTTTTTCTACTCTAATCTTTACATTGTGCAACCGATTCAATCCATTCCAACTTTCAACTTTTCATCTTTTGCTTACCTATTTCACAACTTCCCACTTACCAAAAATTCCAAATTTGAAATTCAACCAAATTCTGCAAAATTTCGTTTTTCGACTCTAATTTGTACATTTTTCAACCGATTCAACCCATTCCAACTTTCAACTCTTCATCTTTTGCCTACGTATTACACAACTTCCCACTTACCAAAAATCCCAAATTTGAAATTCAACCAAATTCTCCAAAATTTCGTTTTTCTACTCTCATTTCTACATTTCTCTACCGATTCAACCCATTCCAACTTTCAACTCTTCATCTTTTGGTTACCTATTCCACAACTTCCCCTTACAAAAAATTCCAAATTTTGAAATTTGAAATTCAACCAAATTCTCCAAAAATGTGTTTTTCTACTCTAATTTTCACATTGTTCAACCGATTCAACCCATTCCAACTTTCAACTCTTCATCTTTTTCCTACCTATTCCCCAAAATTTCCACTTGCCATAAATTCCACATTTTAAGATTTTAAACTCAACCAAATTCTCAAAAATTCTGAAATTCCACCAAATTCTCCAAAATTCCGTCTTTCACCTCTATTTTCTACATTTCTCAAGTAATTCAACTCGTTTCAGCATAATTCGCCAGCATTCCCCAATAAGTGATTCAAAGTCTTCGCCTTCACACGCAATTTCTCCAGAAATTGCATTTTCTAGTTATTATTATTATTCTTCTATTTTATTCTCCACACTTTTTTGTCCCGCTTCTTCTTCCACATAATTCATCCGATTCACTCCGTTCCACTTTTGACGTATTCCAAATATTCACGAGATGAGCGCTTCCATTTTTCTCGTTCCGAAAATTTTCCGATTTCGCAAAATTCGCGAATTTACGACAAATTTTTCCCCATTCATTCTCAATGGCAGATTCTACATTTCACATTTACGTCATTCCCCTTTTAAATTCACCTCATTCAGCACATTCAAACCACATTCGGAATGATTCTCGACATTCCCAAAATTCCCAAATTCAAAAATTTCACGTTTTCACGTTAAAAATTCCGACAAAATTTCACGAAATTTCGTTTTTCACCTCTAGTTTCTACATTTTTCAACCGATTCAACCCATTCCAATTTTCAACTGTTCATCTTTTGCCTGCCTATTCCACAACTTCTCACCTACCAAAAATTCCAAAATTTCAAATTTGAAATTCAACCAAATTCTCCAAAATTTCGTTTTTCTACTCTAACTTCTACGTTTTTCAACCGATTCAACCCATTCCAACTTTCAACTGTTCATCTTTTGCCTACCTATTCCACACCTTCCCACTTACCAAAATTTCCAAATTTTCAATTTTGAAATTCAACCAAATTCTACAAAATTTGTTTTTTCTACTCTAATTTCTACATTTTTCAACCGATTCAACCCATTCCAACTTTATTCACTTTGGTCACCTCATCCTTACCATATTCACCCCCTTCACCCCCACTTCCACTATGCTTACACAATTCAACCCTTGACCCCCACTTCCAGTGTGGCGGCCATCTTGGATTGACCCTGAAGTGCTCCCAATGACCCTAGAATGAACCGGAAGTGCCCCAAATCGAACCGGAAGTGACCTTAGGTAAACAGGAAGTGACCTTAGGTAAACCGGAAGTGAGCCCAAATCAAACCGGAAGTGACCTTTTTAAACCGGAAGTGACCTTTTTAAACCGGAAGTGACCCCAAATAAACCGGAAGTGACCTCAGCTAGACCGGAAGTGCCTCTAATCAAACCGGAAGTGACCCAAATAGACCGGAAGTGACCCAAATCAAACCGGAAGTGACCCCAAATGAACCGGAAGTGACCTCAAGTAAACCGGAAGTGACCCCAAATCAAACCGGAAGTGACCTTTTTAAACCGGAAGTGACCTTTATAAACCGGAAGTGACCCCAAATAAACCGGAAGTGACCTCAGCTAGACCGGAAGTGCCTCTATTCAAACCGGAAGTGACTCAAATAGACCGGAAGTGACCCAAATCAAACCGGAAGTGACCCCAAATGAACCGGAAGTGACCCCAGGTAAACCGGAAGTGACCCCAAATCAAACCGGAAGTGACCTTTTTAAACCGGAAGGGACCTTTTTAAACCGGAAGTGACCCCAAATAAACCGGAAGTGACCTCAGCTAGACCGGAAGTGCCTCTATTCAAACCGGAAGTGACCCAAATAGACCAGAAGTGACCCACATCAAACCGGAAGTGACCCCAAATGAACCGGAAGTGACCCCAGGTAAACCGGAAGTGACCCCAAATCAAACCGGAAGTGACCTTTTTAAACCGGAAGTGACCTTTTTAAACCGGAAGTGACCCCAAATAAACCGGAAGTGACCTCAGCTAGACCGGAAGTGCCTCTAATCAAACCGGAAGTGACCCAAATAGACCGGAAGTGACCCAAATCACCCCGGAAGTGACCTTATTTCAACATTAACTGCCCTAAATAGCTACATTAGTCGCTAACTTTTGCATTTTTTGTCCGATTGAACCCATTTCAACATTTTAACTCCAAAAGTGAACCTCCTGAAGCTATTTATTTTCGTTTTGTTCCAAATTTCAAAATATTTTGGCGCAATTGCTTTTTCTTTTAATTCCCATTCATTCTCTATGGAGATTCAACATTTGCTCTCACGTCTACATTTTTTAACCGATTCAACCCGTTCCAACATTCAACTGTTCATCTTTTGCCTACCTATTCCACAACCTCCCACTTACCACAAATTCCAAACTTCAAATTTGAAATTCAACCAAATTCTCCAAAATTTAGTATTACACTTCTATTTTCCACATTTCTCAAGAAATTCAACTCATTTAGACATCATTCGCCATCATTCCCCAAGAAGTGATTCAAAGTCTTCGCCTTCACACGCAATTTCTCCAGAAATTGCATTTTCTAGTTGTGTGAAGGCGATGGCCTTCACACATATGTTATTCTACACCATTCTCTATTATTATTATTGTGTGAAGGCGATGGCCTTCACACATATGTTATTCTACACCATTCTCTATTATTAGTGTGAAGGTGAAGACCTTCACACTATTGTTATTGCTGTCCTTTATTAGTGTGAAGGTGAAGACCTTCACACTATTGTTATTGCTGTCCTTTATTATTATTATTCTACTTATTCCGCTCACTTTTTTGACGCTTAACTCCTTCCACATACTTCAACCGATTCACTCCGTTCCACTTTTCACTTATTCCAAATATTCATGACACGGCTGCTTACATTTTTTTTGTTCGAAAAATTTTCCGTTTTCACAAAATTCACGATTTTGTGGCATTTTTTTCCCCATTCATTCTTAATGGCAGATTCAACATTTCACATTTTTGTTGTTCCAGTTTGAAATTCACTTATTTCAACACATTCAAATCACATTGGGGACATTCCCAAACTTGCCAAATTCAAAAATTTCACGTTTTCACTTTTAAAATTTGCACAAAATTTTGCAAAATTTCACAAAATTTAGTTTTTCACTTCTAGTTTCTACATTTTTCCACCGATTCAACTCGTTCCAACTTTCAACTGTTCATCTTTTGCCTACCTATTCCACACCTTCCCACTTAGCAAAATTTCCAAATTTTCAATTTTGAAATTCACACCAAATTTTCCCAAAATTTAGTTTTTCCCTTCTAATTTCTACATTTTTCAACCGATTCAACCCATTCCAACTTTATTCACTTTGTTCACCTTATGCTTACCATATTCACCCCCTTCACCCCCACTTCCACAATTCAACCCTTGACCCCCACTTCCAGAGTGGCGGCCATCTTGGATTGACCCTGAAGTGCCCCAATGAACCCGGAATGAACTGGAAGTGCCCCAAATCAAACCGGAATTGACCCCAAATGAACCGGAAGTGACCTCAGGTAAACCGGAAGTGACCCCAAATCAAACCGGAAGTGACCTTTTTAAACCGGAAGTGACCCCAAATAAACCGGAAGTGACCTCAGCTGGACCGGAAGTGCCTCTAATCAAACCGGAAGTGACCCAAATAGACCGGAAGTGACTCAAATCAAACCGGAAGTGACCATATTTCAACATTAAGTGCCCAAAATACCTACATTTGCGCTAACTTTTGCAAATTTTGACCGATTAAACCCGTTTCTACATTTTAACCCCAAAAGTGAACCTCCTGAAGCCGTTTTTTTCTTTTTGTTCCAAATTTCAAAAGATTTTGGCGCAATTTTTTTTTCTTTTAATTCCCATTCATTCTTTATTAGGATTCAAGATTTGCTCTAACTTCTACATTTTTTAACCGATTCAACTCTTTCCAACTTTCAACTGTTCAATTTTGGTTTTCTACTCTAATTTCTACTTTTTTCAACTTATTCAACCCATTCAACTTATTCAACCCATTCCACCTTTCAACTGTTCATCATTTTCCTACCTATTCCACAACTTCCCACTTACCCAAAATTCCAAATTTTCAGTTTTGAAATTCACACCCAATTTTCCCAAATTTCCTTTTCCCTTGTAATTTCTACATTTTTCAACCGATTCAACTCTTTTCAACATCATTCTGCAGCATTCCCCAAGTATTTATTCAACCTCTTCACCTTCACACGCAATTTCTTCAGGAATTGCAAATTCTAGTTATTATTATTCTACTTATTCCGCTCACTTTTTTGACGCTTAACTCCTTCCACATACTTCAACCGATTCACTCCGTTCCACTTTTCACTTATTCCAAATATTCATGACACGGCTGCTTACATTTTTTTTGTTCGAAAAAATTTCCGTTTTCACAAAATTCACGATTTTGTGGCATTTTTTTCCCCATTCATTCTTAATGGCAGATTCAACATTTCACATTTTTGTTGTTCCAGTTTGAAATTCACTTATTTCAACACATTCAAATCACATTGGGGACATTCCCAAACTTGCCAAATTCAAAAATTTCACGTTTTCACTTTTAAAATTTGCACAAAATTTTGCAAAATTTCACAAAATTTAGTTTTTCACTTCTAGTTTCTACATTTTTCCACCGATTCAACTCGTTCCAACTTTCAACTGTTCATCTTTTGCCTACCTATTCCACACCTTCCCACTTAGCAAAATTTCCAAATTTTCAATTTTGAAATTCACACCAAATTTTCCCAAAATTTAGTTTTTCCCTTCTAATTTCTACATTTTTCAACCTATTCAACCCATTCCAACTTTATTCACTTTGTTCACCTTATGCTTACCATATTCACCAACCTTCACCCCCACTTCCACAATTCAACCCTTGACCCCCACTTCCAGAGTGGCGGCCATCTTGGATTGACCCTGAAGTGCCCCAATGAACCCGGAATGAACTGGAAGTGCCCCAAATCAAACCGGGATTGACCCCAAATGAACCGGAAGTGACCTCAGGTAAACCGGAAGTGACCCCAAATCAAACAGGAAGTGACCCCAAATCAAACCGGAAGTGACCTTTTTAAACCGGAAGTGACCCCAAATAAACCGGAAGTGACCTCAGCTAGACCGGAAGTGCCTCTAATCAAACCGGAAGTGACCCAAATCAAACCGGAAATGACCATATTTAAACATTAAGTGCCCTAAATACCTACATTTGCGCTAACTTTTGCAAATTTTGCCCGATTAAACCTATTTCAACATTTTAACCCCAAAAGTGAACCTCCTGAAGCCGTTTCTTTCCTTTTGTTCCAAATTTCAGAAACTTTTGGTGCAATTTTTTTTTCTTTTAATTCCCATTCATTCTCTATTAGGATTCAAGATTTGCTCTAACTTCTACATTTTTTAACCGATTCAACTCGTTCCAACTTTCAACTGTTCCTCTTTTGCCTTCCTATTCCACAACTTCCCACTTACCAAAAATTCTCTACAATTTTGTTTTTCTACTCTAATTTCTACATTTTCAACTTATTCAACCCATTCCACCTTTCAACTGTTCATCATTTTCCTACCTATTCCACAACTTCCCACTTACCCAAAATTCCAAATTTTCAATTTTTAAATTCACACCCAATTTTCCCAAATTTCCTTTTTCCCTTGTAATTTCTACATTTTTCAACCGATTCAACTCTTTTCAACATCATTCTGCAACATTCCCCAAGTATTTATTCAACCTCTTCACCTTCACACGCAATTTCTTCAGGAATTGCAAATTCTAGTTATTATTATTATTAGTGTGAAGGTGAAGACCTTCACACTATTGTTATTGCTGTCCTTTATTATTATTATTAGTGTGAAGGTGAAGACCTTCACACTATTGTTATTGCTGTCCTTTATTATTATTATTATTATTATTATTCTACTTATTCCGCTCACTTTTTTGACGCTTAACTCCTTCCACATACTTCAACCGATTCACTCCGTTCCACTTTTCACTTATTCCAAATATTCATGACACGGCTGCTTACATTTTTTTTGTTCGAAAAATTTTCCGTTTTCACAAAATTCACGATTTTGTGGCATTTTTTTCCCCATTCATTCTTAATGGCAGATTCAACATTTCACATTTTTGTTGTTCCAGTTTGAAATTCACTTATTTCAACACATTCAAATCACATTGGGGACATTCCCAAACTTGCCAAATTCAAAAATTTCACGTTTTCACTTTTAAAATTTGCACAAAATTTTGCAAAATTTCACAAAATTTAGTTTTTCACTTCTAGTTTCTACATTTTTCCACCGATTCAACTCGTTCCAACTTTCAACTGTTCATCTTTTGCCTACCTATTCCACACCTTCCCACTTAGCAAAATTTCCAAATTTTCAATTTTGAAATTCACACCAAATTTTCCCCAAATTTAGTTTTTCCCTTCTAATTTCTACATTTTTCAACCGATTCAACCCATTCCAACTTTATTCACTTTGTTCACCTTATGCTTACCATATTCACCCCCTTCACCCCCACTTCCACAATTCAACCCTTGACCCCCACTTCCAGAGTGGCGGCCATCTTGGATTGACCCTGAAGTGCCCCAATGAACCCGGAATGAACTGGAAGTGCCCCAAATCAAACCGGAATTGACCCCAAATGAACCGGAAGTGACCTCAGGTAAACCGGAAGTGACCCCAAATCAAACCGGAAGTGACCCCAAATCAAACCGGAAGTGACCTTTTTAAACCGGAAGTGACCCCAAATAAACCGGAAGTGACCTCAGCTAGACCGGAAGTGCCTCTAATCAAACCGGAAGTGACCCAAATAGACCGGAAGTGACCCAAATCAAACCGGAAGTGACCATATTTCAACATTAAGTGCCCTAAATACCTACATTTGCGCAAACTTTTGCAAGTTTTGCCCGATTAAACCCATTTCAACATTTTAACCCCAAAAGTGAACCTCCTAAAGCTGTTTTTTTTCCTTTTGTTCCAAATTTCAAAAAATTTTGGTGCAATTTTTTTTCTTTTAATTCCCATTCATTCTCTATTAGGATTCAAGATTTGCTCTAACTTCTACATTTTTTAACCGATTCAACTTGTTCCAACTTTGAACTGTTCTTCTTTTGCCTTCCTATTCCACAACTACCCACTTACCAAAAATTCTCTACAATTTTGTTTTTCTAATCTAATTTCTACATTTTTCAACTTATTCAACCCATTCGACCTTTCAACTGTTCATCATTTTCCTACCTATTCCACAACTTCCCACTTACCCAAAATTCCAAATTTTCAATTTTGTAACACACCCAATTTTCCCAAATTTCCTTTTTCCCTTGTAATTTCTACATTTTTCAACCGATTCAACTCTTTTCAACATCATTCTGCAACATTCCCCAAGTATTTATTCAACCTCTTCACCTTCACACGCAATTTCTTCAGGAATTGCAAATTCTAGTTATTATTAGTGTGAAGGTGAAGACCTTCACACTATTGTTATTGCTGTCCTTTATTATTATTATTATTATTATTATTATTCTACTTATTCCGCTCACTTTTTTGACGCTTAACTCCTTCCACATACTTCAACCGATTCACTCCGTTCCACTTTTCACTTATTCCAAATATTCATGACACGGCTGCTTACATTTTTTTTGTTCGAAAAATTTTCCGTTTTCACAAAATTCACGATTTTGTGGCATTTTTTTCCCCATTCATTCTTAATGGCAGATTCAACATTTCACATTTTTGTTGTTCCAGTTTGAAATTCACTTATTTCAACACATTCAAATCACATTGGGGACATTCCCAAACTTGCCAAATTCAAAAATTTCACGTTTTCACTTTTAAAATTTGCACAAAATTTTGCAAAATTTCACAAAATTTAGTTTTTCACTTCTAGTTTCTACATTTTTCCACCGATTCAACTCGTTCCAACTTTCAACTGTTCATCTTTTGCCTACCTATTCCACACCTTCCCACTTAGCAAAATTTCCAAATTTTCAATTTTGAAATTCACACCAAATTTTCCCAAAATTTAGTTTTTCCCTTCTAATTTCTACATTTTTCAACCGATTCAACCCATTCCAACTTTATTCACTTTGTTCACCTTATGCTTACCATATTCACCCCCTTCACCCCCACTTCCACAATTAAACCCTTGACCCCCACTTCCAGAGTGGCGGCCATCTTGGATTGACCCTGAAGTGCCCCAATGAACCCGGAATGAACTGGAAGTGCCCCAAATCAAACCGGAATTGACCCCAAATGAACCGGAAGTGACCTCAGGTAAACCGGAAGTGACCCCAAATCAAACCGGAAGTGACCCCAAATCAAACCGGAAGTGACCTTTTTCAACCGGAAGTGACCCCAAGTAAACCGGAAGTGACCTCAGCTAGACCGGAAGTGCCTCTAATCAAACCGGAAGTGACCCAAATAGACCGGAAGTGACCAAATCAAACCGGAAGTGACCATATTTCAACATTAAGTGCCCAAAATACCTACATTTGCGCTAACTTTTGCAAATTTTGCCCGATTAAACCCGTTTCTACATTTTAACCCCAAAAGTGAACCTCCTGAAGCCGTTTTTTTTCCTTTTGTTCCAAATTTCAAAAGATTTTGGCGCAATTTTTTTTCTTTTAATTCCCATTCATTCTTTATTAGGATTCAAGATTTGCTCTAACTTCTACATTTTTTAACCGATTCAACTCGTTCCAACTTTCAACTGTTCAATTTTGGTTTTCTACTCTAATTTCTACTTTTTTCAACTTATTCAACCCATTCAACTTATTCAACCCATTCCACCTTTCAACTGTTCATCATTTTCCTACCTATTCCACAACTTCCCACTTACCCAAAATTCCAAAATTTCAGTTTTGAAATTCACACCCAATTTTCCCAAATTTCCTTTTCCCTTGTAATTTCTACATTTTTCAACCGATTCAACTCTTTTCAACATCATTCTGCAGCATTCCCCAAGTATTTATTCAACCTCTTCACCTTCACACGCAATTTCTTCAGGAATTGCAAATTCTAGTTATTATTATTATTATTCTACTTATTCCGCTCACTTTTTTGACGCTTAACTCCTTCCACATACTTCAACCGATTCACTCCGTTCCACTTTTCACTTATTCCAAATATTCATGACACGGCTGCTTACATTTTTTTTGTTCGGAAAATTTTCCGTTTTCACAAAATTCACGATTTTGTGGCATTTTTTTCCCCATTCATTCTTAATGGCAGATTCAACATTTCACATTTTTGTTGTTCCAGTTTGAAATTCACTTATTTCAACACATTCAAATCACATTGGGGACATTCCCAAACTTGCCAAATTCAAAAATTTCACGTTTTCACTTTTAAAATTTGCACAAAATTTTGCAAAATTTCACAAAATTTAGTTTTTCACTTCTAGTTTCTACATTTTTCCACCGATTCAACTCGTTCCAACTTTCAACTGTTCATCTTTTGCCTACCTATTCCACACCTTCCCACTTAGCAAAATTTCCAAATTTTCAATTTTGAAATTGACACCAAATTTTCCCCAAATTTAGTTTTTCCCTTCTAATTTCTACATTTTTCAACCGATTCAACCCATTCCAACTTTATTCACTTTGTTCACCTTATGCTTACCATATTCACCCCCTTCACCCCCACTTCCACAATTCAACCCTTGACCCCCACTTCCAGAGTGGCGGCCATCTTGGATTGACCCTGAAGTGCCCCAATGAACCCGGAATGAACTGGAAGTGCCCCAAATCAAACCGGAATTGACCCCAAATGAACCGGAAGTGACCTCAGGTAAACCGGAAGTGACCCCAAATCAAACCGGAAGTGACCCCAAATCAAACCGGAAGTGACCTTTTTCAACCGGAAGTGACCCCAAATAAACCGGAAGTGACCTCAGCTAGACCGGAAGTGCCTCTAATCAAACCGGAAGTGACCCAAATAGACCGGAAGTGACCCAAATCAAACCGGAAGTGACCATATTTCAACATTAAGTGCCCTAAATACCTACATTTGCGCTAACTTTTGCAAATTTTGCCCGATTAAACCCATTTCAACATTTTAACCCCAAAAGTGAACCTCCTAAAGCTGTTTTTTTTCCTTTTGTTCCAAATTTCAAAAAATTTTGGTGCAATTTTTTTTCTTTTAATTCCCATTCATTCTCTATTAGGATTCAAGATTTGCTCTAACTTCTACATTTTTTAACCGATTCAACTTGTTCCAACTTTGAACTGTTCTTCTTTTGCCTTCCTATTCCACAACTACCCACTTACCAAAAATTCTCTACAATTTTGTTTTTCTAATCTAATTTCTACATTTTTCAACTTATTCAACCCATTCGACCTTTCAACTGTTCATCATTTTCCTACCTATTCCACAACTTCCCACTTACCCAAAATTCCAAATTTTCAATTTTGTAACACACCCAATTTTCCCAAATTTCCTTTTTCCCTTGTAATTTCTACATTTTTCAACCGATTCAACTCTTTTCAACATCATTCTGCAACATTCCCCAAGTATTTATTCAACCTCTTCACCTTCACACGCAATTTCTTCAGGAATTGCAAATTCTAGTTGTGTGAAGGCGATGGCCTTCACACATATGTTATTCTACACCATTCTCTATTATTATTATTATTGTGTGAAGGCGATGGCCTTCACACATATGTTATTCTACACCATTCTCTATTATTATTATTATTGTGTGAAGGCGATGGCCTTCACACATATGTTATTCTACACCATTCTCTATTATTATTATTATTATTATTATTATTGTGTGAAGGCGATGGCCTTCACACATATGTTATTCTACACCATTCTCTATTATTATTATTATTATTATTATTATTATATTTTATTCTCCACACTTTTTTGTCCCGCTTCTTCTTCCACATAGTTCATCCGATTCACTCCGTTCCACTTTTGACGTGTTCCAAATATTCACGAGATGAGCGCTTCCATTTTTCTCGTTCCGAAAATTTTCCGATTTCGCAAAATTCGCGAACTTACGACAAATTTTTCCCCATTCATTCTTAATGGCAGATTCGACATTTCACATTTACATCATTCCACTTTTTTCTACATTGTTCAACCGATTCAACTCATTCCAACTTTCAACTGTTCATCTTTTGCCTACCTATTCCACAACTTCCCACTTACCAAAAATTCCAAATTTGAAATTCAACCAAATTCTCCAAAATTTCGTTTTTCCACTCTAACTTTTACGTTTTTCAACCGATTCAACCCATTCCAACTTTCAACTGTTCATCTTTTTCTAACTATTCCACAACTTCCAACTTATGAAAAATTCCAAATTTTCAAATTTGGAATTCAACCAAATTCTCAAAAATTTTGTTTTTCTACTCTAATTTCTACATTTTTAAACCGATTCAACTCATTCCAACTTTCAACTGTTCATGTTTTGCCTACCTATTCCACAACTTCCCACTTACCAAAAATTCCATATTTGAAATTCAACCAAATTCTCCAACATTTTGTTTTTCTACTCTAATTTCTACATTTTTTAACCGATTCAACTCATTCCAACTTTCAACTGTTCATGTTTTGCCTACCTATTCCACAACTTCCCGTTTACCAAAAATTCCAAATTTGAAATTCAACCAAATTCTCCAAAATTTCGTTTTTCTAATCTAATTTCTACATTGTTCAACCGATTCAACCCATTCCAACTTTCAACTCTTCATCTTTTGCCTACCTATTCCACAACTTCCCACTTATCAAAAATTCCATATTTGAAATTCAACCAAATTCTCCAACATTTTGTTTTTCTACTCTAATTTCTACATTGTTCAACCGATTCAACCCATTCCAACTTTCAACTCTTCATCTTTTGCCTACCTATTCCACAACTTCCGACTTACCAAAAATTCCAAATTTGGAATTCAACCAAATTCTCAAAAAAATGTGTTTTTCTACTCTAATTTCTACATTTTTTAACCGATTCAACTCATTCCAACTTTCAACTGTTCATGTTTTGCCTACCTATTCCACAACTTCCCGTTTACCAAAAATTCCAAATTTGAAATTCAACCAAATTCTCCAAAATTTCGTTTTTCTAATCTAATTTCTACATTGTTCAACCGATTCAACCCATTCCAACTTTCAACTCTTCATCTTTTGCCTACCTATTCCATAACTTCCCACTTACCAAAAATTCCATATTTGAAATTCAACCAAATTCTCCAACATTTTGTTTTTCTACTCTAATTTCTACATTGTTCAACCAATTCAACCCATTCCAACTTTCAACTCTTCATCTTTTGCCTACCTATTCCACAACTTCCCACTTACCAAAAATTCCAAATTTGAAATTCAACCAAAATCTCCAAAATTTCGTTTTTCTACTGTAATTTCTACATTGTTCAACCGATTCAATCCATTCCAACTTTCAACTTTTCATCTTTTGCTTACCTATTTCACAACTTCCCACTTACCAAAAATTCCAAATTTGAAATTCAACCAAATTCTGCAAAATTTCGTTTTTCGACTCTAATTTGTACATTTTTCAACCGATTCAACCCATTCCAACTTTCAACTCTTCATCTTTTGCCTACGTATTACACAACTTCCCACTTACCAAAAATCCCAAATTTGAAATTCAACCAAATTCTCCAAAATTTCGTTTTTCTACTCTCATTTCTACATTTCTCTACCGATTCAACCCATTCCAACTTTCAACTCTTCATCTTTTGCTTACCTATTCCACAACTTCCCCTTACAAAAAATTCCAAATTTTGAAATTTGAAATTCAACCAAATTCTCCAAAAATGTGTTTTTCTACTCTAATTTTCACATTGTTCAACCGATTCAACCCATTCCAACTTTCAACTCTTCATCTTTTTCCTACCTATTCCCCAAATTTCCACTTGCCATAAATTCCACATTTTAAGATTTTAAACTCAACCAAATTCTCCAAAATTCTGAAATTCCACCAAATTCTCCAAAATTCCGTTTTTCACCTCAATTTTCTACATTTCTCAAGTAATTCAACTCGTTTCAGCATAATTCGCCAGCATTCCCCAAGAAGTGATTCAAAGTCTTCGCCTTCACACGCAATTTCTCCAGAAATTGCATTTTCTAGTTATTATTATTATTCTATTTTATTCCCGCCACTTTTTTGTCCCGCTTCTTCTTCCACATAATTCATCCGATTCACTCCGTTCCACTTTTGACGTATTCCAAATATTCACGAGATGAGCGCTTCCATTTTTCTCGTTCCGAAAATTTTCCGATTTCGCAAAATTCGCGAATTTACGACAAATTTTTCCCCATTCATTCTCAATGGCAGATTCGACATTTCACATTTACGTCATTCCCCTTTTAAATTCACCTCATTCAGCACATTCAAACCACATTCGGAATGATTCTCGACATTCCCAAAATTCCCAAATTCAAAAATTTCACGTTTTCTCGTTAAAAATTCCGACAAAATTTCACGAAATTTCGTTTTTCACCTCTAATTTCTACATTTTTCGACCGATTCAACCCGTTCCAACTTCCAACTGTTCATCTTTTGCCTACCTATTCCACAACTTCCCACTTACAAAAAAATTCCAAATTTTCAAATTTGAAATTCAACCAAATTCTTCGTAATTTCGTTTTTCTACTCTAACTTCTACATTTTTCAACCGATTCAACCCATTCCAACTTTCAACTGTTCATCTTTTGCCTGCCTATTCCACAACTTCTCACCTACCAAAAATTCCAAAATTTCAAATTTGAAATTCAACCAAATTCTCCAAAATTTCGTTTTTCTACTCTAACTTCTACGTTTTTCAACCGATTCAACCCATTCCAACTTTCAACTGTTCATCTTTTGCCTACCTATTCCACACCTTCCCACTTACCAAAATTTCCAAATTTTCAATTTTGAAATTCAACCAAATTCTACAAAATTTGGTTTTTCTACTCTAATTTCTACATTTTTCAACCGATTCAACCCATTCCAACTTTATTCACTTTGGTCACCTCATCCTTACCATATTCACCACCTTCACCCCAACTTCCACTATGCTTACAAAATTCAACCCTTGACCCCCACTTCCAGTGTGGCGGCCATCTTGGATTGACCCTGAAGTGCTCCCAATGAACCTAGAATGAACCGGAAGTGCCCAAAATCGAACCGGAAGTGACCTTAGGTAAACAGGAAGTGACCTCAGGTAAACCGGAAGTGACCCCAAATCAAACCGGAAGTGACCTTTTTAAACCGGAAGTGACCTTTTTAAACCGGAAGTGACCCCAAATTAACCGGAAGTGACCTCAGCTAGACCGGAAGTGCCTCTAGTCAAACCGGAAGTGACCCAAATAGACCGGAAGTGACCCAAATCAAACCGGAAGTGACCCCAAATGAACCGGAAGTGACCTCAAGTAAACCGGAAGTGACCCCAAATCAAACCGGAAGTGACCTTTTTAAACCGGAAGTGACCTTTTTAAACCGGAAGTGACCCCAAATAAACCGGAAGTGACCTCGGCTAGACCGGAAGTGCCTCTACTCAAACCGGAAGTGACCCAAATAGACCGGAAGTGACCCAAATCACCCCGGAAGTCACCTTATTTCAACATTAACTGCCCTAAATAGCTACATTAGTCGCTAACTTTTGCATTTTTTGTCCGATTAAACCCGTTTCAACATTTTAAAGGGAAAAGGGAACCTCCTTAAGCCGTTTTTTGTCCTTTTGTTCCAAATTTCAAAATATTTTGGCGCAATTGCTTTTTCTTTTAATTCCCAGTCATTCTCTATGGGGATTCAAGATTTGCTCTAACTTCTACATTTTTTAACCGTTTCAACCCGTTCCAACTTTCAACTGTTCATCTTTTGCCTACCTATTCCACAACCTCCTACTTACCAAAAATTCCAAAATTCAAATTTGAAATTCAACCACATTCTCCAAAATTTAATATTACACTTCTATTTTCCACATTTCTCAAGAAATTCAACTCATTTCAACATCATTCCCCAAGAAGTGATTCAAAGTCTTCGCCTTCACACGCAATTTCTCCAGAAATTGCATTTTCTAGTTATTGTGTGAAGGCGATGGCCTTCACACATATGTTATTCTACACCATTCTCTATTATTATTATTGTGTGAAGGCGATGGCCTTCACACATATGTTATTCTACACCATTCTCTATTATTATTATTATTATTATATTTTATTCTCCACACTTTTTTGTCCCGCTTCTTCTTCCACATAGTTCATCCGATTCACTCCGTTCCACTTTTGACGTGTTCCAAATATTCACGAGATGAGCGCTTCCATTTTTCTCGTTCCGAAAATTTTCCCATTTCGCAAAATTCGCGAACTTACGACAAATTTTTCCCCATTCATTCTTAATGGCAGATTCGACATTTCACATTTACATCATTCCACTTTTTTCTACATTGTTCAACCGATTCAACTCATTCCAACTTTCAACTGTTCATCTTTTGCCTACCTATTCCACAACTTCCCACTTACCAAAAATTCCAAATTTGAAATTCAACCAAATTCTCCAAAATTTCGTTTTTCCACTCTAACTTTTACGTTTTTCAACCGATTCAACCCATTCCAACTTTCAACTGTTCATCTTTTTCTAACTATTCCACAACCTCCAACTTATGAAAAATTCCAAATTTTCAAATTTGGAATTCAACCAAATTCTCAAAAATTTTGTTTTTCTACTCTAATTTCTACATTTTTCAACCGATTCAACTCATTCCAACTTTCAACTGTTCATGTTTTGCCTACCTATTCCACAACTTCCCACTTACCAAAAATTCCATATTTGAAATTCAACCAAATTCTCCAACATTTTGTTTTTCTACTCTAATTTCTACATTTTTTAACCGATTCAACTCATTCCAACTTTCAACTGTTCATGTTTTGCCTACCTATTCCACAACTTCCCGTTTACCAAAAATTCCAAATTTGAAATTCAACCAAATTCTCCAAAATTTCGTTTTTCTAATCTAATTTCTACATTGTTCAACCGATTCAACCCATTCCAACTTTCAACTCTTCATCTTTTGCCTACCTATTCCACAACTTCCCACTTACCAAAAATTCCATATTTGAAATTCAACCAAATTCTCCAACATTTTGTTTTTCTACTCTAATTTCTACATTGTTCAACCGATTCAACCCATTCCAACTTTCAACTCTTCATCTTTTGCCTACCTATTCCACAACTTCCGACTTACCAAAAATTCCAAATTTGGAATTCAACCAAATTCTCAAAAATTTTGTTTTTCTACTCTAATTTCTACATTTTTTAACCGATTCAACTCATTCCAACTTTCAACTGTTCATGTTTTGCCTACCTATTCCACAACTTCCCTTTTACCAAAAATTCCAAATTTGAAATTCAACCAAATTCTCCAAAATTTCGTTTTTCTAATCTAATTTCTACATTGTTCAACCGATTCAACCCATTCCAACTTTCAACTCTTCATCTTTTGCCGACCTATTCCACAACTTCCCACTTACCAAAAATTCCATATTTGAAATTCAACCAAATTCTCCAACATTTTGTTTTTCTACTCTAATTTCTACATTGTTCAACCGATTCAACCCATTCCAACTTTCAACTCTTCATCTTTGGCCTACCTATTCCACAACTTCCGACTTACCAAAAATTCCAAATTTGAAATTCAACCAAAATCTCCAAAATTTCGTTTTTCTACTGTAATTTCTACATTGTTCAACCGATTCAACCCATTCCAACTTTCAACTCTTCATCTTTTGCCTACCTATTCCACAATTTCCCACTTACCAAAAATTAAAAATTAAAAATTTGAAATTCAACCAAATTCTCAAACATTTTGTTTTTCTACTCTAATCTTTACATTGTGCAACCGATTCAATCCATTCCAACTTTCAACTTTTCATCTTTTGCTTACCTATTTCACAACTTCCCACTTACCAAAAATTCCAAATTTGAAATTCAACCAAATTCTGCAAAATTTCGTTTTTCGACTCTAATTTGTACATTTTTCAACCGATTCAACCCATTCAAACTTTCAACTCTTCATCTTTTGCCTACGTATTACACAACTTCCCACTTACCAAAAATCCCAAATTTGAAATTCAACCAAATTCTCCAAAATTTCGTTTTTCTACTCTCATTTCTACATTTCTCTACCGATTCAACCCATTCCAACTTTCAACTCTTCATCTTTTGCTTACCTATTCCACAACTTCCCCTTACAAAAAATTCCAAATTTTGAAATTTGAAATTCAACCAAATTCTCCAAAAATGTGTTTTTCTACTCTAATTTTCACGTTGTTCAACCGATTCAACTCATTCCAACTTTCAACTCTTCATCTTTTTCCTACCTATTCCCCAAATTTCCACTTGCCATAAATTCCACATTTTAAGATTTTAAACTCAACCAAATTCTCCAAAATTCTGAAATTCCACCAAATTCTCCAAAATTCCGTTTTTCACCTCTATTTTCTACATTTCTCAAGTAATTCAACTCGTTTCAGCATAATACGCCAGCATTCGCCAAGAAGTGATTCAAAGTCTTCGCCTTCACACGCAATTTCTCCAGAAATTGCATTTTCTAGTTATTATTATTCTTCTATTTTATTCTCCACACTTTTTTGTCCCGCTTCTTCTTCCACATAGTTCATCCGATTCACTCCGTTCCACTTTTGATGTATTCCAAATATTCACGAGATGAGCGCTTCCATTTTTCTCGTTCAGAAAATTTTCCGATTTCGCAAAATTCGCGAATTTACGACAAATTTTTCCCCATTCATTCTCAATGGCAGATTCGACATTTCACATTTACGTCATTCCCCTTTTAAATTCACCTCATTCAGCACATTCAAACCACATTCGGAATGATTCTCGACATTCCCAAAATTCCCAAATTCAAAAATTTCACGTTTTCACGTTAAAAATTCCGACAAAATTTCACGAAATTTCGTTTTTCACCTCTAATTTCTACATTTTTCGACCGATTCAACCCGTTCCAACTTCCAACTGTTCATCTTTTGCCTACCTATTCCACAACTTCCCACTTACAAAAAAATTCCAAATTTTCAAATTTGAAATTCAACCAAATTTTTCGTAATTTCGTTTTTCTACTCTAATTTCTACATTTTTCAACCGATTCAACCCATTCCAACTTTCAACTGTTCATCTTTTGCCTGCCTATTCCACAACTTCTCACCTATCAAAAATTCCAAAATTTCAAATTTGAAATTCAACCAAATTCTCCAAAATTTCGTTTTTCTACTCTAACTTCTACGTTTTTCAACCGATTCAACCCATTCCAACTTTCAACTGTTCATCTTTTGCCTACCTATTCCACACCTTCCCACTTACCAAAATTTCCAAATTTTCAATTTTGAAATTCAACCAAATGCTACAAAATTTGGTTTTTCTACTCTAATTTCTACATTTTTCAACCGATTCAACCCATTCCAACTTTATTCACTTTGGTCACCTCATCCTTACCATATTCACCCCCTTCACCCCCACTTCCACTATGCTTACAAAATTCAACCCTTGACCCCCACTTCCAGTGTGGCGGCCATCTTGGATTGACCCTGAAGTGCTCCCAATGAACCTAGAATGAACCGGAAGTGGCCCAAATCAAACCGGAAGTGACCTTAGGTAAACAGGAAGTGACCTCAGGTAAACCGGAAGTGACCCCAAATCAAACCGGAAGTGACCTTTTTAAACCGGAAGTGACCTTTTTAAACCGGAAGTGACCCCAAATAAACCGGAAGTGACCTCAGCTGGACCGGAAGTGCCTCTAATCAGACCGGAAGTGACCCAAATGGACCGGAAGTGACCCAAATCAACCCGGAAGTGAACTTATTTCAACATTAACTGCCATAAATAGCTACATTAGGCGCTAACTTTTGCATTTTTTGTCCGATTGAACCCGTTTCAACGTTTTAACCCCAAAAGTGAACCTCCTGAAGCTGTTTTTTTACGTTTTGTTCCAAATTTCAAAATATTTTGGCGCAATTGCTTTTTCTTTTAATTCCCATTCATTCTCTATGGGGATTCAACATTTGCTCTCACTTCTACATTTTTTAACCGATTCAACCCGTTCCAACATTCAACTGTTCATCCTTTGCCTGCCTATTCCACAACTTTCCACTTACCAAAAATTCCAAAAATCAAATTTGAAATTCAACCATATTCTCAAAAATTTAGTATTACACTTCTATTTTCCACATTTCTCAAGAAATTCAACTCATTTCAACATCATTCGGCATCATTCCCCAAGAAGTGATTCAAAGTCTTCGCCTTCACACGCAATTTCTCCAGAAATTGCATTTTCTAGTTATTATTATTATTATATTTTATTCTCCACACTTTTTTGTCCCGCTTCTTCTTCCACATAGTTCATCCGATTCACTCCGTTCCACTTTTGACGTGTTCCAAATATTCACGAGATGAGCGCTTCCATTTTTCTCGTTCCGAAAATTTTCCGATTTCGCAAAATTCGCGAACTTACGACAATTTTTTCCCCATTCATTCTTAATGGCAGATTCGACATTTCACATTTACATCATTCCACTTTTTTCTACATTGTTCAACCGATTCAACTCATTCCAACTTTCAACTGTTCGTCTTTTGCCTACCTATTCCACAACTTCCCACTTACCAAAAATTCCAAATTTGAAATTCAACCAAATTCTCCAAAATTTCGTTTTTCCACTCTAACTTTTACGTTTTTCAACCGATTCAACCCATTCCAACTTTCAACTGTTCATCTTTTTCTAACTATTCCACAACCTCCAACTTATGAAAAATTCCAAATTTTCAAATTTGGAATTCAACCAAATTCTCAAAAATTTTGTTTTTCTACTCTAATTTCTACATTTTTCAACCGATTCAACTCATTCCAACTTTCAACTGTTCATGTTTTGCCTACCTATTCCACAACTTCCCACTTACCAAAAATTCCATATTTGAAATTCAACCAAATTCTCCAACATTTTGTTTTTCTACTCTAATTTCTACATTTTTTAACCGATTCAACTCATTCCAACTTTCAACTGTTCATGTTTTGCCTACCTATTCCACAACTTCCCGTTTACCAAAAATTCCAAATTTGAAATTCAACCAAATTCTCCAAAATTTCGTTTTTCTAATGTAATTTCTACATTGTTCAACCGATTCAACCCATTCCAACTTTCAACTCTTCATCTTTTGCCTACCTATTCCACAACTTCCCACTTACCAAAAATTCCATATTTGAAATTCAACCAAATTCTCCAACATTTTGTTTTTCTACTCTAATTTCTACATTGTTCAACTGATTCAACCCATTCCAACTTTCAACTCTTCATCTTTTGCCTACCTATTCCACAACTTCCGACTTACCAAAAATTCCAAATTTGGAATTCAACCAAATTCTCAAAAATTTTGTTTTTTCTACTCTAATTTCTACATTTTTAACCGATTCAACTCATTCCAACTTTCAACTGTTCATGTTTTGCCTACCTATTCCACAACTTCCCGTTTACCAAAAATTCCAAATTTGAAATTCAACCAAATTCTCCAAAATTTCGTTTTTCTAATCTAATTTCTACATTGTTCAACCGATTCAACCCATTCCAACTTTCAAGTCTTCATCTTTTGCCTACCTATTCCACAACTTCCCACTTACCAAAAATTCCATATTTGAAATTCAACCAAATTCTCCAACATTTTGTTTTTCTACTCTAATTTCTACATTGTTCAACCGATTCAACCCATTCCAACTTTCAACTCTTCATCTTTTGCCTACCTATTCCACACCTTCCGATTTACCAAAAATTCCAAATTTGAAATTCAACCAAAATCTCCAAAATTTCGTTTTTCTACTGTAATTTCTACATTGTTCAACCGATTCAACCCATTCCAACTTTCAACTCTTCATCTTTTGCCTACCTATTCCACAACTTCCCACTTACCAAAAATTAAAAATTAAAAATTTGAAATTCAACCAAATTCTCAAACATTTTGTTTTTCTACTCTAATCTTTACATTGTGCAACCGATTCAATCCATTCCAACTTTCAACTTTTCATCTTTTGCTTACCTATTTCACAACTTCCCACTTACCAAAAATTCCAAATTTGAAATTCAACCAAATTCTGCAAAATTTCGTTTTTCGACTCTAATTTGTACATTTTTCAACCGATTCAACCCATTCAAACTTGTAACTCTTCATCTTTTGCCTACGTATTACACAACTTCCCACTTACCAAAAATCCCAAATTTGAAATTCAACCAAATTCTCCAAAATTTCGTTTTTCTACTCTCATTTCTACATTTCTCTACCGATTCAACCCATTCCAACTTTCAACTCTTCATCTTTTGCTTACCTATTCCACAACTTCCCCTTACAACAAATTCCAAATTTTGAAATTTGAAATTCAACCAAATTCTCCAAAAATGTGTTTTTCTACTCTAATGTTCACATTGTTCAACCGATTCAACTCATTCCAACTTTCAACTCTTCATCTTTTACCTACCTATTCCCCAAATTTCCACTTGCCATAAATTCCAAATTTTAAGATTTTAAACTCAACCAAATTCTCCAAAATTCTGAAATTCCACCAAATTCTCCAAAATTCAGTTTTTCACCTCTATTTTCTACATTTCTCAAGTAATTCAACTCGTTTCAGCATAATTCGCCAGCATTCCCCAAGAAGTGATTCAAAGTCTTCGCCTTCACACGCAATTTCTCCAGAAATTGCATTTTCTAGTTATTATTATATTTTATTCTCCACACTTTTTTGTCCCGCTTCTTCTTCCACATAATTCATCCGATTCACTCCGTTCCACTTTTGACGTATTCCAAATATTCACGAGATGAGCGCTTCCATTTTTCTCGTTCCGAAAATTTTCCGATTTCGCAAAATTCGCGAATTTACGACAAATTTTTCCCCATTCATTCTCAATGGCAGATTCTACATTTCACATTTACGTCATTCCCCTTTTAAATTCACCTCATTCAGCACATTCAAACCACATTCGGAATGATTCTCGACATTCCCAAAATTCCCAAATTCAAAAATTTCACGTTTTCACGTTAAAAATTCCGACATAATTTCACGAAATTTCGTTTTTCACCTCTAGTTTCTACATTTTTCAACCGATTCAACCCATTCCAATTTTCAACTGTTCATCTTTTGCCTGCCTATTCCACAACTTCTCACCTACCAAAAATTCCAAAATTTCTAATTTGAAATTCAACCAAATTCTCCAAAATTTCGTTTTTCTACTCTAACTTCTACGTTTTTCAACCGATTCAACCCATTCCAACTTTCAACTGTTCATCTTTTGCCTACCTATTCCACACCTTCCCACTTACCAAAATTTCCAAATTTTCAATTTTGAAATTCAACCAAATTCTACAAAATTTGGTTTTTCTACTCTAATTTCTACATTTTTCAACCGATTCAACCCATTCCAACTTTATTCACTTTGGTCACCTCATCCTTACCATATTCACCCCCTTCACCCCCACTTCCACTATGCTTACACAATTCAACCCTTGACCCCCACTTCCAGTGTGGCGGCCATCTTGGATTGACCCTGAAGTGCTCCCAATGACCCTAGAATGAACCGGAAGTGCCCCAAATCGAACCGGAAGTGACCTTAGGTAAACAGGAAGTGACCTTAGGTAAACCGGAAGTGACCCCAAATCAAACCGGAAGTGACCTTTTTAAACCGGAAGTGACCCCAAATAAACCGGAAGTGACCTCAGCTAGACCGGAAGTGCCTCTAATCAAACCGGAAGTGCCCCAAATAGACCGGAAGTGACCCAAATCACCCCGGAAGTGACCTTATTTCAACATTAACTGCCCTTAATAGCTACATTAGTCGCTAACTTTTGGATTTTTTGTCCGATTGAACCCATTTCAACATTTTAACCCCAAAAGTGAACCTCCTGAAGCCGTTTTCTTCCTTTTGTTCCAAATTTCAAAAAATTTTGGCGCAATTGCTTTTTCTTTTAATTCCCATTCATTCTCTATGGGGATTCAAGATTTGCTCTGAAGTGCTCCCAATGAACCTAGAATGAACCGGAAGTGCCCCAAATCAATCCGGAAGTGACCTTAGGTAAACAGGAAGTGACCTCAAGTAAACCGGAAGTGACCCCAAATCAAACCGGAAGTGACCTTTTTAAACCGGAAGTGACCTTTTAAAACGGGAAGTGACCCCAAATAAACCGGAAGTGACCTCAGCTGGACCGGAAGTGCCTCTAATCAAACCGGAAGTGACCCAAATCAAACCGGAAGTGACCTTATTTCAACATTACGTGCCCTAAATAGCTACATTTTAGCTAACTTTTGCATTTTTTGTCCGATTAAACCCGTTTCAACATTTTAACCCCAAAAGGAAACCTCCTGAAGCCGTTTGTTGTCCTTTTGTTCCAAATTTCAAAAAATGTTGGCGCAATTGCTTTTTCTTTTAATTCCCATTCATTCTCTATGGGGATTCAAGATTTGCTCTAACTTCTACATTTTTTAACCGTTTCAACCCGTTCCAACTTTCAACTGTTCATCTTTTGCCTACCTATTCCACAACCTCCCACTTACCAAAAATTCCAAACTTTCAAATTTGAAATTCAACCAAATCCTCAAAAATTTAGTATTACACTTCTATTTTCCACATTTATCAAGAAATTCAACTAATTTCAACATCATTCGGCATCATTCCCCAAGAAGTGATTCAAAGTCTTCGCCTTCACACGCAATTTCTCCAGAAATTGCATTTTCTAGTTATTATTATTATTCTTCTATTTTATTCCCGCCACTTTTTTGTCCCGCTTCTTCTTCCACATAATTCATCCGATTCACTCCGTTCCACTTTTGACGTATTCCAAATATTCACGAGATGAGCGCTTCCATTTTTCTCGTTCCGAAAATTTTCCGATTTCGCAAAATTCGCGAATTTACGACAAATTTTTCCCCATTCATTCTCAATGGCAGATTCGACATTTCACATTTACGTCATTCCCCTTTTACATTCACCTCATTCAGCACATTCAAACCACATTCGGAATGATTCTCGACATTCCCAAAATTCCCAAATTCAAAAATTTCACGTTTTCTCGTTAAAAATTCCGACAAAATTTCACGAAATTTCGTTTTTCACCTCTAATTTCTACATTTTTCGACCGATTCAACCCGTTCCAACTTCCAACTGTTCATCTTTTGCCTACCTATTCCACAACTTCCCACTTACAAAAAAATTCCAAATTTTCAAATTTGAAATTCAACCAAATTCTTCGTAATTTCGTTTTTCTGCTCTAACTTCTACATTTTTCAACCGATTCAACCCATTCCAACTTTCAACTGTTCATCTTTTGCCTGCCTATTCCACAACTTCTCACCTACCAAAAATTCCAAAATTTCAAATTTGAAATTCAACCAAATTCTCCAAAATTTCGTTTTTCTACTCTAACTTCTACGTTTTTCAACCGATTCAACCCATTCCAACTTTCAACTGTTCATCTTTTGCCTACCTATTCCACACCTTCCCACTTACCAAAATTTCCAAATTTTCAATTTTGAAATTCAACCAAATTCTACAAAATTTGGTTTTTCTACTCTAATTTCTACATTTTTCAACCGATTCAACCCATTCCAACTTTATTCACTTTGGTCACCTCATCCTTACCATATTCACCACCTTCACCCCCACTTCCACTATGCTTACAAAATTCAACCCTTGACCCCCACTTCCAGTGTGGCGGCCATCTTGGACTGACCCTGAAGTGCTCCCAATGACCCTAGAATGAACCGGAAGTGCCCCAAATCGAACCGGAAGTGACCTTAGGTAAACAGGAAGTGACCTTAGGTAAACCGGAAGTGACCCCCAAATCAAACCGGAAGTGACCTTTTTAAACCGGAAGTGACCTTTTTAAACCGGAAGTGACCCCAAATAAACCGGAAGTGACCTCAGCTAGACCGGAAGTGCCTCTAATCAAACCGGAAGCGACCCAAATAGACCGGAAGTGACCCAAATCAACCCGGAAGTGAACTTATTTCAAAATTAACTGCCCTAAATAGCTACATTAGGCGCTAACTTTTGCATTTTTTGTCCGATTGAACCCGTTTCAACATTTTAACCCCAAAAGTGAACCTCCTGAAGCTTTTTTTTTACGTTTTGTTCCAAATTTCAAAATATTTTGGCGCAATTGCTTTTTCTTTTGATTCCTATTCATTCTCTATGGGGATTCAACATTTGCTCTCACTTCTACATTTTTTAACCGATTCAACCCGTTCCAACATTCAACTGTTCATCCTTTGCCTGCCTATTCCACAACTTTCCACTTACCAAAATTCTCTACAATTTCGTTTTTCTACTCTTTTTTCCACATTTTTCAACCGATTCAACCCATTCCAACTTTATTCACTTTGTTTACCTTATGCTTACCATATTCACCTCCTTCACCCACACTTCCAGTGTGGCGGCCATCTTGGATTGACCCTGAAGTGCCCCCAATGAACCCAGAATGTACCGGAAGTGCCCCATATCAAGCCGCAAGTGACCTTAGGTAAACAGGAAGTGACCTTAGGTAAACCGGAAGTGACCCCAAATCAAACCGTAAGTGACCTTTTTAAACCGGAAGTGACCTTTTAAAACCGGAAGTGACCCCCAAATAAACCGGAAGTGACCTCAGCTGGACCGGAAGTGCCTCTAATCAAACCGGAAGTGACCCAAATCAAACCGGAAGTGACCTTATTTCAACATTAACTGCCCTAAATAGCTACATTAGTCGCTAACTTTTGCATTTTTTGTCCGATTGAACCCGTTTCAACATTTTAACCCCAAAGGTGAACCTCCTGAAGCTGTTTTTTTTCGTTTTGTTCCAAATTTTACAATATTTTGGCGCAATTATTTTTTCTTTTAATTCCCATTAATTCTCTATGGGGATTCAATATTTGCTCTAACTTCTACATTTTTTAACCAATTCAACCCGTTCCAACATTTGACTGTTCATCTTTTGCCTACCTATTCCACAACCTCCCACTTACCAAAAATTCCAAACTTCAAATTTGAAATTCAACCAAATTCTCCAAAATTTAGTATTACACTTCTATTTTCCACATTTCTCAAGAAATTCAACTCATTTCAACATCATTCGGCATCATTCCCAAAGAAGTGATTCAAAGTCTTCGCCTTCACACGCAATTTCTCCAGAAATTGCATTTTCTAGTTGTGTGAAGGCGATGGCCTTCACACATATGTTATTCTACACCATTCTCTATTATTATTATTGTGTGAAGGCGATGGCCTTCACACATATGTTATTCTACACCATTCTCTATTATTATTATTGTGTGAAGGCGATGGCCTTCACACATATATTATTCTACACCATTCTCTATTATTATTATTGTGTGAAGGCGATGGCCTTCACACATATGTTATTCTACACCATTCTCTATTATTATTATTATTGTGTGAAGGCGATGGCCTTCACACATATGTTATTCTACACCATTCTCTATTATTATTATTATTATTATTATTATTATATTTTATTCTCCACACTTTTTTGTCCCGCTTCTTCTTCCACATAATTCATCCGATTCACTCCGTTCCACTTTTGACGTATTCCAAATATTCACGAGATGAGCGCTTCCATTTTTCTCGTTCCGAAAATTTTCCGATTTCGCAAAATTCGCGAATTTACGACAAATTTTTCCCCATTCATTCTCAATGGCAGATTCTACATTTCACATTTACGTCATTCCCCTTTTAAATTCACCTCATTCAGCACATTCAAACCACATTCGGAATGATTCTCGACATTCCCAAAATTCCCAAATTCAAAAATTTCACGTTTTCACGTTAAAAATTCCGACAAAATTTCACGAAATTTCGTTTTTCACCTCTAGTTTCTACATTTTTCAACCGATTCAACCCATTCCAATTTTCAACTGTTCATCTTTTGCCTGCCTATTCCACAACTTCTCACCTACCAAAAATTCCAAAATTTCAAATTTGAAATTCAACCAAATTCTCCAAAATTTCGTTTTTCTACTCTAACTTCTACGTTTTTCAACCGATTCAACCCATTCCAACTTTCAACTGTTCATCTTTTGCCTACCTATTCCACACCTTCCCACTTACCAAAATTTCCAAATTTTCAATTTTGAAATTCAACCAAATTCTACAAAATTTGGTTTTTCTACTCTAATTTCTACATTTTTCAACCGATTCAACCCATTCAAACTTTATTCACTTTGGTCACCTCATCCTTACCATATTCACCCCCTTCACCCCCACTTCCACTATGCTTACACAATTCAACCCTTGACCCCCACTTCCAGTGTGGCGGCCATCTTGGATTGACCCTGAAGTGCTCCCAATGACCCTAGAATGAACCGGAAGTGCCCCAAATCGAACCGGAAGTGACCTTAGGTAAACAGGAAGTGACCTTAGGTAAACCGGAAGTGACCCCAAATCAAACCGGAAGTGACCTTTTTAAACCGGAAGTGACCTTTTTAAACCGGAAGTGACCCCAAATAAACCGGAAGTGACCTCAGCTAGACCGGAAGTGCCTCTAATCAAACCGGAAGTGACCCAAATAGACCGGAAGTGACCCAAATCAACCCGGAAGTGACCTTATTTCAACATTAACTGCCCTAAATAGCTACATTAGGCGCTAACTTTTGCTTTTTTTGTCCGATTGAACCCGTTTCAACATTTTAACCCCAAAAGTGAACCTCCTGAAGCTGTTTTTTTTCGTTTTGTTCCAAATTTCAAAATATTTTGGCGCAATTGCTTTTTCTTTTAATTCCCATTCATTCTCTACGGAGATTCAACATTTGCTCTCACTTCTACATTTTTTAACCGATTCAACCCGTTCCAACATTCAACTATTCATCTTTTGCCTACCTATTCCACAACCTCCCACTTACCACAAATTCCAAACTTCAAATTTGAAATTCAACCAAATTCTCCAAAATTTAGTATTACACTTCTATTTTCCACATTTCTCAAGAAATTCAACTCATTTCAACATCATTCGCCATTTTTCCCAAGAAGTGATTCAAAGTCTTCGCCTTCACACGCAATTTCTCCAGAAATTGCATTTTCTAGTTATTATTATTATTATTATATTTTATTCTCCACACTTTTTTGTCCCGCTTCTTCTTCCACATAATTCATCCGATTCACTCCGTTCCACTTTTGACGTGTTCCAAATATTCACGAGATGAGCGCTTCCATTTTTCTCGTTCCGAAAATTTTCCGATTTCGCAAAATTCGCGAACTTACGACAAATTTTTCCCCATTCATTCTTAATGGCAGATTCGACATTTCACATTTACATCATTCCACTTTTTTCTACATTGTTCAACCGATTCAACTCATTCCAACTTTCAACTGTTCATCTTTTGCCTACCTATTCCACAACTTCCCACTTACCAAAAATTCCAAATTTGAAATTCAACCAAATTCTCCAAAATTTCGTTTTTCTAATCTAATTTCTACGTTTTTCAACCGATTCAACCCATTCCAACTTTCAACTGTTCATCTTTTTCTAACTATTCCACAACTTCCAATTTATGAAAAATTCCAAATTTTCAAATTTGGAATTCAACCAAATTCTCAAAAATTTTGTTTTTCTACTCTAATTTCTACATTTTTCAACCGATTCAACTCATTCCAACTTTCAAATGTTCATGTTTTGCCTACCTATTCCACAACTTCCCACTTACCAAAAATTCCATATTTGAAATTCAACCAAATTCTCCAACATGTTGTTTTTCTACTCTAATTTCTACATTTTTTAACCGATTCAACTCATTCCAACTTTCAACTGTTCATGTTTTCCCTACCTATTCCACAACTTCCCGTTTACCAAAAATTCCAAATTTGAAATTCAACCAAATTCTCCAAAATTTCGTTTTTCTAATCTAATTTCTACATTGTTCAACCGATTCAACCCATTCCAACTTTCAACTCTTCATCTTTTGCCTACCTATTCCACAACTTCCCACTTACCAAAAATTCCATATTTGAAATTCAACCAAATTCTCCAACATTTTGTTTTTCTACTCTAATTTCTACATTGTTCAACCGATTCAACCCATTCCAACTTTCAACTCTTCATCTTTTGCCTACCTATTCCACAACTTCCGACTTACCAAAAATTCCAAATTTGGAATTCAACCAAATTCTCAAAAATTTTGTTTTTCTACTCTAATTTCTACATTTTTTAACCGATTCAACTCATTCCAACTTTCAACTGTTCATGTTTTGCCTACCTATTCCACAACTTCCCGTTTACCAAAAATTCCAAATTTGAAATTCAACCAAATTCTCCAAAATTTCGTTTTTCTAATCTAATTTCTACATTGTTCAACCGATTCAACCCATTCCAACTTTCAACTCTTCATCTTTTGCCTACCTATTCCACAACTTCCCACTTACCAAAAATTCCATATTTGAAATTCAACCAAATTCTCCAACATTTTGTTTTTCTACTCTAATTTCTACATTGTTCAACCGATTCAACCCATTCCAACTTTTAACTCTTCATCTTTTGCCTACCTATTCCACAACTTCCGACTTACCAAAAATTCCAAATTTAAAATCCAACCAAAATCTCCAAAATTTCGTTTTTCTACTGTAATTTCTACATTGTTCAACCGATTCAACCCATTCCAACTTTCAACTCTTCATCTTTTGCCTACCTATTCCACAACTTCCCACTTACCAAAAATTAAAAATTAAAAATTTGAAATTCAACCAAATTCTCAAACATTTTGTTTTTCTACTCTAATCTTTACATTGTGCAACCGATTCAATCCATTCCAACTTTCAACTTTTCATCTTTTGCTTACCTATTTCACAACTTCCCACTTACCAAAAATTCCAAATTTGAAATTCAACCAAATTCTGCAAAATTTCGTTTTTCGACTCTACTTTGTACATTTTTCAACCGATTCAACCCATTCCAACATTCAACTGTTCATCTTTTCCCTACCTATTCCACAACCTCCCACTTACCAAAAATTCCAAACTTCAAATTTGAAATTCAACCAAATTCTCTAAAATTTAGTATTACACTTCTATTTTCCACATTTCTCAAGAAATTCAACTCGTTTCAACATCATTCGGCATCATTCCCAAAGAAGTGATTCAAAGTCTTCGCCTTCACACGCAATTTCTCCAGAAATTGCATTTTCTAGTTATTATTATTATTATTATTATATTTTATTCTCCACACTTTTTTGTCCCGCTTCTTCTTCCACATAGTTCATCCGATTCACTCCGTTCCACTTTTGACGTGTTCCAAATATTCACGAGATGAGCGCTTCCATTTTTCTCGTTCCGAAAATTTTCCGATTTCGCAAAATTCGCGAACTTACGACAAATTTTTCCCCATTCATTCTTAATGGCAGATTCGACATTTCACATTTACATCATTCCACTTTTTTCTACATTGTTCAACCGATTCAACTCATTCCAACTTTCAACTGTTCATCTTTTGCCTACCTATTCCACAACTTCCCACTTACCAAAAATTCCAAATTTGAAATTCAACCAAATTCTCCAAAATTTCGTTTTTCCACTCTAACTTTTACGTTTTTCAACCGATTCAACCCATTCCAACTTTCAACTGTTCATCTTTTTCTAACTATTCCACAACCTCCAACTTATGAAAAATTCCAAATTTTCAAATTTGGAATTCAACCAAATTCTCAAAAATTTTGTTTTTCTACTCTAATTTCTACATTTTTCAACCGATTCAACTCATTCCAACTTTCAACTGTTCATGTTTTGCCTACCAATTCCACAACTTCCCACTTACCAAAAATTCCATATTTGAAATTCAACCAAATTCTCCAACATTTTGTTTTTCTACTCTAATTTCTACATTGTTCAACCGATTCAACCCATTCCAACTTTCAACTCTTCATCTTTGGCCTACCTATTCCACAACTTCCGACTTACCAAAAATTCCAAATTTGAAATTCAACCAAAATCTCCAAAATTTCGTTTTTCTACTGTAATTTCTACATTGTTCAACCGATTCAACCCATTCCAACTTTCAACTCTTCATCTTTTGCCTACCTATTCCACAATTTCCCACTTACCAAAAATTAAAAATTTGAAATTCAACCAAATTCTCAAACATTTTGTTTTTCTACTCTAATCTTTACATTGTGCAATCGATTCAATCCATTCCAACTTTCAACTTTTCATCTTTTGCTTACCTATTTCACAACTTCCCACTTACCAAAAATTCCAAATTTGAAATTCAACCAAATTCTGCAAAATTTCGTTTTTCGACTCTAATTTGTACATTTTTCAACCGATTCAACCCATTCCAACTTTCAACTCTTCATCTTTTGCCTACGTATTACACAACTTCCCACTTACCAAAAATCCCAAATTTGAAATTCAACCAAATTCTCCAAAATTTCGTTTTTCTACTCTCATTTCTACATTTCTCTACCGATCCAACCCATTCCAACTTTCAACTCTTCATCTTTTGCTTACCTATTCCACAACTTCCCCTTACAAAAAATTCCAAATTTTGAAATTTGAAATTCAACCAAATTCTCCAAAAATGTGTTTTTCTACTCTAATTTTCACATTGTTCAACCGATTCAACTCATTCCAACTTTCAACTCTTCATCTTTTTCCTACCTATTCCCCAAATTTCCACTTGCCATAAATTCCACATTTTAAGATTTTAAACTCAACCAAATTCTCCTAAATTCTGAAATTCCACCAAATTCTCCCAAATTCCGTTTTTCACCTCTATTTTCTACATTTCTCAAGTAATTCAACTCGTTTCAGCATAATTCGCCAGCATTCGCCAAGAAGTGGTTCAAAGTCTTCGCCTTCACACGCAATTTCTCCAGAAATTGCATTTTCTAGTTATTATTATTCTTCTATTTTATTCCCGCCACTTTTTTGTCCCGCTTCTTCTTCCACATAATTCATCCGATTCACTCCGTTCCACTTTTGACGTATTCCAAATATTCACGAGATGAGCGCTTCCATTTTTCTTGTTCCGAAAATTTTCCGATTTCGCAAAATTCGCGAATTTACGACAAATTTTTCCCCATTCATTCTCAATGGCAGATTCGACATTTCACATTTACGTCATTCCCATTTTAAATTCACCTCATTCAGCACATTCAAACCACATTCGGAATGATTCTCGACATTCCCAAAATTCCCAAATTCAAAAATTTCACGTTTTCACGTTAAAAATTTCGACAAAATTTCACAAAATTCCGTTTTTCACTTCTAATTTCTACATTTTTTGACCGATTCAACCCATTCCAACTTTCAACTGTTCATCTTTTCATTCGGCATCATTCCCCAAGAAGTGATTCAAAGTATTCGCCTTCACACGCAATTTCTCCAGAAATTGCATTTTCTAGTTATTATTATTATTATATTTTATTCTCCACACTTTTTTGTCCCGCTTCTTCTTCCACATAGTTCATCCGATTCACTCCGTTCCACTTTTGACGTGTTCCAAATATTCACGAGATGAGCGCTTCCATTTTTCTCGTTCCGAAAATTTTCCGATTTCGCAAAATTCGCGAACTTACGACAAATTTTTCCCCATTCATTCTTAATGGCAGATTCGACATTTCACATTTACATCATTCCACTTTTTTCTACATTGTTCAACCGATTCAACTCATTCCAACTTTCAACTGTTCATCTTTTGCCTACCTATTCCACAACTTCCCACTTACCAAAAATTCCAAATTTGAAATTCAACCAAATTCTCCAAAATTTCGTTTTTCCACTCTAACTTTTACGTTTTTCAACCGATTCAACCCATTCCAACTTTCAACTGTTCATCTTTTTCTAACTATTCCACAACCTCCAACTTATGAAAAATTCAAAATTTTCAAATTTGGAATTCAACCAAATTCTCAAAAATTTTGTTTTTCTACTCTAATTTCTACATTTTTCAACCGATTCAACTCATTCCAACTTTCAACTGTTCATGTTTTGCCTACCTATTCCACAACTTCCCACTTACCAAAAATTCCATATTTGAAATTCAACCAAATTCTCCAACATTTTGTTTTTCTACTCTAATTTCTACATTTTTTAACCGATTCAACTCATTCCAACTTTCAACTGTTCATGTTTTGCCTACCTATTCCACAACTTCCCGTTTACCAAAAATTCCAAATTTGAAATTCAACCAAATTCTCCAAAATTTCGTTTTTCTAATCTAATTTCTACATTGTTCAACCGATTCAACCCATTCCAACTTTCAACTCTTCATCTTTTGCCTACCTATTCCACAACTTCCGACTTACCAAAAATTCCAAATTTGGAATTCAACCAAATTATCAAAAATTTTGTTTTTCTACTCTAATTTCTACATTTTTTAACCGATTCAACTCATTCCAACTTTCAACTGTTCATGTTTTGCCTACCTATTCCACAACTTCCCGTTTACCAAAAATTCCAAATTTGAAATTCAACCAAATTCTCCAAAATGTCGTTTTTCTAATCTAATTTCTACATTGTTCAACCGATTCAACCCATTCCAACTTTCAACTCTTCATCTTTTGCCTACCTATTCCACAACTTCCCACTTACCAAAAATTAAAAATTAAAAATTTGAAATTCAACCAAATTCTCAAACATTTTGTTTTTCTACTCTAATCTTTACATTGTGAAACCGATTCAATCCATTCCAACTTTCAACTTTTCATCTTTTGCTTACCTATTTCACAACTTCCCACTTACCAAAAATTCCAAATTTGAAATTCAACCAAATTCTGCAAAATTTCGTTTTTCGACTCTAATTTGTACATTTTTCAACCGATTCAACCCATTCCAACTTTCAACTCTTCATCTTTTGCCTACGTATTACACAACTTCCCACTTACCAAAAATCCCAAATTTGAAATTCAACCAAATTCTCCAAAATTTCGTTTTTCTACTCTCATTTCTACATTTCTCTACCGATTCAACCCATTCCAACTTTCAACTCTTCATCTTTTGCTTACCTATTCCACAACTTCCCCTTACAAAAAATTCCAAATTTTGAAATTTGAAATTCAACCAAATTCTCCAAAAATGTGTTTTTCTACTCTAATTTTCACATTGTTCAACCGATTCAACCCATTCCAACTTTCAACTCTTCATCTTTTTCCTACCTATTCCCCAAATTTCCACTTGCCATAAATTCCACATTTTAAGATTTTAAACTCAACCAAATTCTCCAAAATTCTGAAATTCCACCAAATTCTCCAAAATTCCGTTTTTCACCTCTATTTTCTACATTTCTCAAGTAATTCAACTCGTTTCAGCATAATTCGCCAGCATTCCCCAAGAAGTGATTCAAAGTCTTCGCCTTCACACGCAATTTCTCCAGAAATTGCATTTTCTAGTTGTGTGAAGGCGATGGCCTTCACACATATGTTATTCTACACCATTCTCTATTATTATTATTATTATTATTATATTTTATTCTCCACACTTTTTTGTCCCGCTTCTTCTTCCACATAGTTCATCCGATTCACTCCGTTCCACTTTTGACGCGTTCCAAATATTCACGAGATGAGCGCTTCCATTTTTCTCGTTCCGAAAATTTTCCGATTTCGCAAAATTCGCGAACTTACGACAAATTTTTCCCCATTCATTCTTAATGGCAGATTCGACATTTCACATTTACATCATTCCACTTTTTTCTACATTGTTCAACCGATTCAACTCATTCCAACTTTCAACTGTTCATCTTTTGCCTACCTATTCCACAACTTCCCACTTACCAAAAATTCCAAATTTGAAATTCAACCAAATTCTCCAAAATTTCGTTTTTCCACTCTAACTTTTACGTTTTTCAACCGATTCAACCCATTCCAACTTTCAACTGTTCATCTTTTTCTAACTATTCCACAACTTCCAACTTATGAAAAATTCCAAATTTTCAAATTTGGAATTCAACCAAATTCTCAAAAATTTTGTTTTTCTACTCTAATTTCTACATTTTTCAACCGATTCAACTCATTCCAACTTTCAACTGTTCATGTTTTGCCTACCTATTCCACAACTTCCCGTTTACCAAAAATTCCAAATTTGAAATTCAACCAAATCTTTCTAAATTTCGTTTTTCTACTCTAATTTCTACATTGTTCAACCGATTCAACTCATTCCAACTTTCAACTGTTCATCTTTTGCCTATCTATTCCACAACTTCCCACTTACCAAAAATTCCATATTTGAAATTCAACCAAATTCTCCAACATTTTGTTTTTCTACTCTAATTTCTACATTGTTCAACCCATTCAACCCATTCCAACTTTCAACTCTTCATCTTTTGCCTACCTATTCCACAACTTCCGACTTACCAAAAATTCCTAATTTGAAATTCAACCAAAATCTCCAAGATTTCGTTTTTCTACTCTAATTTCTACATTGTTCAACCGATTCAACCTGTTCCAACTTTCAACTCTTCATCTTTTGCCTACCTATTCCACAACTTCCCACTTACCAAAAATTCCAAATTTGAAATTCAACCAAATTCTCAAACATTTGGTTTTTCTTCTCTAATCTTTACATTGTGAAACCGATTCAATCCATTCCAACTTTCAACTTTTCATCTTTTGCTTACCTATTTCACAACTTCCCACTTACCAAAAATTCCAAATTTGGAATTCAACCAAATTCTCAAAAATTGTGTTTTTCTACTCTAATTTCTACATTTTTTAACCGATTCAACTCATTCCAACTTTCAACTGTTCATGTTTTGCCTACCTATTCCACAACTTCCTGTTTACCAAAAATTCCAAATTTGAAATTCAACCAAATTCTCCAAAATTTCGTTTTTCTAATCTAATTTCTACATTGTTCAACCGATTCAACCCATTCCAACTTTCAACTCTTCATCTTTTGCCTACCTATTCCACAACTTCCCACTTACCAAAAATTCCATATTTGAAATTCAACCAAATTCTCCAACATTTTGTTTTTCTACTCTAATTTCTACATTGTTCAACCGATTCAACCCATTCCAACTTTCAACTCTTCATCTTTTGCCTACCTATTCCACAACTTCCGACTTACCAAAAATTCCAAATTTGAAATTCAACCAAAATCTCCAAAATTTCGTTTTTCTACTGTAATTTCTACATTGTTCAACCGATTCAACCCATTCCAACTTTCAACTCTTCATCTTTTGCCTACCTATTCCACAACTTCCCACTTACCAAAAATTAAAAATTAAAAATTTGAAATTCAACCAAATTCTCATTTTGTTTTTCTACTCTAATCTTTACATTGTGCAACCGATTCAATCCATTCCAACTTTCAACTTTTCATCTTTTGCTTACCTATTTCACAACTTCCCACTTACCAAAAATTCCAAATTTGAAATTCAACCAAATTCTGCAAAATTTCGTTTTTCGACTCTACTTTGTACATTTTTCAACCGATTCAACCCATTCCAACATTCAACTGTTCATCTTTTCCCTACCTATTCCACAACCTCCCACTTACCAAAAATTCCAAACTTCAAATTTGAAATTCAACCAAATTCTCCAAAATTTAGTATTACACTTCTATTTTCCACATTTCTCAAGAAATTCAACTCGTTTCAACATCATTCGGCATCATTCCCAAAGAAGTGATTCAAAGTCTTCGCCTTCACACGCAATTTCTCCAGAAATTGCATTTTCTAGTTATTATTATTCTTCTATTTTATTCTCCACACTTTTTTGTCCCGCTTCTTCTTCCACATAGTTCATCCCATTCACTCCGTTCCACTTTTGACGTGTTCCAAATATTCACGAGATGAGCGCTTCCATTTTTCTCGTTCCGAAAATTTTCCGATTTCGCAAAATTCGCGAATTTACGACAAATTTTTCCCCATTCATTCTCAATGGCAGATTCGACATTTCACATTTACGTCATTCCCCTTTTACATTCACCTCATTCAGCACATTCAAACCACATTCGGAATGATTCTCGACATTCCCAAAATTCCCAAATTCAAAAATTTCACGTTTTCTCGTTAAAAATTCCGACAAAATTTCACGAAATTTCGTTTTTCACCTCTAATTTCTACATTTTTCGACCGATTCAACCCGTTCCAACTTCCAACTGTTCATCTTTTGCCTACCTATTCCACAACTTCCCACTTACAAAAAAATTCCAAATTTTCAAATTTGAAATTCAACCAAATTCTTCGTAATTTCGTTTTTCTACTCTAACTTCTACATTTTTCAACCGATTCAACCCATTCCAACTTTCAACTGTTCATCTTTTGCCTGCCTATTCCACAACTTCTCACCTACCAAAAATTCCAAAATTTCAAATTTGAAATTCAACCAAATTCTCCAAAATATCGTTTTTCTACTCTAACTTCTACGTTTTTCAACCGATTCAACCCATTCCAACTTTCAACTGTTCATCTTTTGCCTACCTATTCCACACCTTCCCACTTACCAAAATTTCCAAATTTTCAATTTTGAAATTCAACCAAATTCTACAAAATTTGGTTTTTCTACTCTAATTTCTACATTTTTCAACCGATTCAACCCATTCCAACTTTATTCACTTTGGTCACCTCATCCTTACCGTATTCACCACCTTCACCCCCACTTCCACTATGCTTACAAAATTCAACCCTTGACCCCCACTTCCAGTGTGGCGGCCATCTTGGATTGACCCTGAAGTGCTCCCAATGACCCTAGAATGAACCGGAAGTGCCCCAAATCGAACCGGAAGTGACCTTAGGTAAACAGGAAGTGACCTTAGGTAAACCGGAAGTGACCCCAAATCAAACCGGAAGTGACCTTTTTAAACCGGAAGTGACCTTTTTAAACCGGAAGTGACCCCAAATAAACCGGAAGTGACCTCAGCTAGACCGGAAGTGCCTCTAATCAAACCGGAAGTGACCCAAATAGACCGGAAGTGACCCAAATCAACCCGGAAGTGAACTTATTTCAAAATTAACTGCCCTAAATAGCTACATTAGGCGCTAACTTTTGCATTTTTTGTCCGATTGAACCCGTTTCAACATTTTAACCCCAAAAGTGAACCTCCTGAAGCTTTTTTTTTACGTTTTGTTCCAAATTTCAAAATATTTTGGCGCAATTGCTTTTTCTTTTGATTCCCATTCATTCTCTATGGGGATTCAACATTTGCTCTCACTTCTACATTTTTTAACCGATTCAACCCGTTCCAACATTCAACTGTTCATCCTTTGCCTGCCTATTCCACAACTTTCCACTTACCAAAATTCTCTACAATTTCGTTTTTCTACTCTTTTTTCCACATTTTTCAACCGATTCAACCCATTCCAACTTTATTCACTTTGTTTACCTTATGCTTACCATATTCACCTCCTTCACCCACACTTCCAGTGTGGCGGCCATCTTGGATTGACCCTGAAGTGCCCCCAATGAACCCAGAATGTACCGGAAGTGCCCCATATCAAGCCGCAAGTGACCTTAGGTAAACAGGAAGTGACCTTAGGTAAACCGGAAGTGACCCCAAATCAAACCGGAAGTGACCTTTTTAAACCGGAAGTGACCTTTTAAAACCGGAAGTGACCCCAAATAAACCGGAAGTGACCTCAGCTGGACCGGAAGTGCCTCTAATCAAACCGGAAGTGACCCAAATCAAACCGGAAGTGACCTTATTTCAACATTAACTGCCCTAAATAGCTACATTAGTCGCTAACTTTTGCATTTTTTGTCCGATTGAACCCGTTTCAACATTTTAACCCCAAAGGTGAACCTCCTGAAGCTGTTTTTTTTCGTTTTGTTCCAAATTTTACAATATTTTGGCGCAATTATTTTTTCTTTTAATTCCCATTCATTCTCTATGGGGATTCAATATTTGCTCTAACTTCTACATTTTTTAACCAATTCAACCCGTTCCAACATTTGACTGTTCATCTTTTGCCTACCTATTCCACAACCTCCCACTTACCAAAAATTCCAAACTTCAAATTTGAAATTCAACCAAATTCTCCAAATTTTAGTATTACACTTCTATTTTCCACATTTCTCAAGAAATTCAACTCATTTCAACATCATTCGGCATCATTCCCAAAGAAGTGATTCAAAGTCTTCGCCTTCACACGCAATTTCTCCAGAAATTGCATTTTCTAGTTATTATTATTATTCTTCTATTTTATTCCCGCCACTTTTTTGTCCCGCTTCTTCTTCCACATAATTCATCCGATTCACTCCGTTCCACTTTTGACGTATTCCAAATATTCACGAGATGAGCGCTTCCATTTTTCTCGTTCCGAAAATTTTCCGATTTCGCAAAATTCGCGAATTTACGACAAATTTTTCCCCATTCATTCTCAATGGCAGATTCGACATTTCACATTTACGTCATTCCCCTTTTAAATTCACCTCATTCAGCACATTCAAACCACATTCGGAATGATTCTCGACATTCCCAAAATTCCCAAATTCAAAAATTTCACGTTTTCTCGTTAAAAATTCCGACAAAATTTCACGAAATTTCGTTTTTCACCTCTAATTTCTACATTTTTCGACCGATTCAACCCGTTCCAACTTCCAACTGTTCATCTTTTGCCTACCTATTCCACAACTTCCCACTTACAAAAAAATTCCAAATTTTCAAATTTGAAATTCAACCAAATTCTTCGTAATTTCGTTTTTCTACTCTAACTTCTACATTTTTCAACCGATTCAACCCATTCCAACTTTCAACTGTTCATCTTTTGCCTGCCTATTCCACAACTTCTCACCTACCAAAAATTCCAAAATTTCAAATTTGAAATTCAACCAAATTCTCCAAAATTTCGTTTTTCTACTCTAACTTCTACGTTTTTCAACCGATTCAACCCATTCCAACTTTCAACTGTTCATCTTTTGCCTACCTATTCCACACCTTCCCACTTACCAAAATTTCAAAATTTTCAATTTTGAAATTCAACCAAATTCTACAAAATTTGGTTTTTCTACTCTAATTTCTACATTTTTCAACCGATTCAACCCATTCCAACTTTATTCACTTTGGTCACCTCATCCTTACCATATTCACCACCTCCACCCCCACTTCCACTATGCTTACAAAATTCAACCCTTGACCCCCACTTCCAGTGTGGCGGCCATCTTGGATTGACCCTGAAGTGCTCCCAATGAACCTAGAATGAACCGGAAGTGCCCCAAATCGAACCGGAAGTGACCTTAGGTAAACAGGAAGTGACCTCAGGTAAACCGGAAGTGACCCCAAATCAAACCGGAAGTGACCTTTTTAAACCGGAAGTGACCTTTTTAAACCGGAAGTGACCCCAAATTAACCGGAAGTGACCTCAGCTAGACCGGAAGTGCCTCTAGTCAAACCGGAAGTGACCCAAATAGACCGGAAGTGCCCCAAATCAACCCGGAAGTGAACTTATTTCAAAATTAACTGCCCTAAATAGCTACATTAGGCGCTAACTTTTGCATTTTTTGTCCGATTGAACCCGTTTCAACATTTTAACCCCAAAAGTGAACCTCCTGAAGCTTTTTTTTTACGTTTTGTTCCAAATTTCAAAATATTTTGGCGCAATTGCTTTTTCTTTTGATTCCCATTCATTCTCTATGGGGATTCAACATTTGCTCTCACTTCTACATTTTTTAACCGATTCAACCCGTTCCAACATTCAACTGTTCATCCTTTGCCTGCCTATTCCACAACTTTCCACTTACCAAAATTCTCTACAATTTCGTTTTTCTACTCTTTTTTCCACATTTTTCAACCGATTCAACCCATTCCAACTTTATTCACTTTGTTTACCTTATGCTTACCATATTCACCTCCTTCACCCACACTTCCAGTGTGGCGGCCATCTTGGATTGACCCTGAAGTGCCCCCAATGAACCCAGAATGTACCGGAAGTGCCCCATATCAAGCCGCAAGTGACCTTAGGTAAACAGGAAGTGACCTTAGGTAAACCGGAAGTGACCCCAAATCAAACCGGAAGTGACCTTTTTAAACCGGAAGTGACCTTTTAAAACCGGAAGTGACCCCAAATAAACCGGAAGTGACCTCAGCTGGACCGGAAGTGCCTCTAATCAAACCGGAAGTGACCCAAATCAAACCGGAAGTGACCTTATTTCAACATTAACTGCCCTAAATAGCTACATTAGTCGCTAACTTTTGCATTTTTTGTCCGATTGAACCCGTTTCAACATTTTAACCCCAAAGGTGAACCTCCTGAAGCTGTTTTTTTTTCGTTTTGTTCCAAATTTTACAATATTTTGGCGCAATTATTTTTTCTTTTAATTCCCATTAATTCTCTATGGGGATTCAATATTTGCTCTAACTTCTACATTTTTTAACCAATTCAACCCGTTCCAACATTTGACTGTTCATCTTTTGCCTACCTATTCCACAACCTCCCACTTACCAAAAATTCCAAACTTCAAATTTGAAATTCAACCAAATTCTCCAAAATTTAGTATTACACTTCTATTTTCCACATTTCTCAAGAAATTCAACTCATTTCAACATCATTCGGCATCATTCCCAAAGAAGTGATTCAAAGTCTTCGCCTTCACACGCAATTTCTCCAGAAATTGCATTTTCTAGTTATTATTATTCTTCTATTTTATTCTCCACACTTTTTTGTCCCGCTTCTTCTTCCACATAATTCATCCGATTCACTCCGTTCCACTTTTGACGTATTCCAAATATTCACGAGATGAGCGCTTCCATTTTTCTCGTTCCGAAAATTTTCCGATTTCGCAAAATTCGCGAATTTACGACAAATTTTTCCCCATTCATTCTCAATGGCAGATTCTACATTTCACATTTACGTCATTCCCCTTTTAAATTCACCTCATTCAGCACATTCAAACCACATTCGGAATGATTCTCGACATTCCCAAAATTCCCAAATTCAAAAATTTCACGTTTTCACGTTAAAAATTCCGACAAAATTTCACGAAATTTCGTTTTTCACCTCTAGTTTCTACATTTTTCAACCGATTCAACCCATTCCAATTTTCAATTGTTCATCTTTTGCCTGCCTATTCCACAACTTCTCACCTACCAAAAATTCCAAAATTTCAAATTTGAAATTCAACCAAATTCTCCAAAATTTCGTTTTTCTACTCTAACTTCTACGTTTTTCAACCGATTCAACCCATTCCAACTTTCAACTGTTCATCTTTTGCCTACCTATTCCACACCTTCCCACTTACCAAAATTTCCAAATTTTCAATTTTGAAATTCAACCAAATTCTACAAAATTTGGTTTTTCTACTCTAATTTCTACATTTTTCAACCGATTCAACCCATTCCAACTTTATTCACTTTGGTCACCTCATCCTTACCATATTCACCCCCTTCACCCCCACTTCCACTATGCTTACACAATTCAACCCTTGACCCCCACTTCCAGTGTGGCGGCCATCTTGGATTGACCCTGAAGTGCTCCCAATGAACCCAGAATGTACCGGAAGTGCCCCATATCAAACCGCAAGTGACCTTAGGTAAACAGGAAGTGACCTTAGGTAAACCGGAAGTGACCCCAAATCAAACCGGAAGTGCCTCTACTCAAACCGGAAGTGACCCAAATAGACCGGAAGTGACCCAAATCACCCCGGAAGTGACCTTATTTCAACATTAACTGCCCTAAATAGCTACATTAGTCGCTAACTTTTGCATTTTTTGTCCGATTGAACCCATTTCAACATTTTAACTCCAAAAGTGAACCTCCTGAAGCTATTTATTTTCGTTTTGTTCCAAATTTCAAAATATTTTGGCGCAATTGCTTTTTCTTTTAATTCCCATTCATTCTCTATGGAGATTCAACATTTGCTTTCACGTCTACATTTTTTAACCGATTCAACCCGTTCCAACATTCAACTGTTCATCTTTTCCCTACCTATTCCACAACCTCCCACTTACCACAAATTCCAAACTTCAAATTTGAAATTCAACCAAATTCTCCAAAATTTAGTATTACACTTCTATTTTCCACATTTCTCAAGAAATTCAACTCATTTCAACATCATTCGCCATCATTCCCCAAGAAGTGATTCAAAGTCTTCGCCTTCACACGCAATTTCTCCAGAAATTGCATTTTCTAGTTGTGTGAAGGCGATGGCCTTCACACATATGTTATTCTACACCATTCTCTATTATTATTATTATTGTGTGAAGGCGATGGCCTTCACACATATGTTATTCTACACCATTCTCTATTATTATTATTATTATTCTTCTATTTTATTCCCGCCACTTTTTTGTCCCGCTTCTTCTTCCACATAATTCATCCGATTCACTCCGTTCCACTTTTGACGTATTCCAAATATTCACGAGATGAGGGCTTCCATTTTTCTTGTTCCGAAAATTTTCCGATTTCGCAAAATTCGCGAATTTACGACAAATTTTTCCCCATTCATTCTCAATGGCAGATTCGACATTTCACATTTACGTCATTCCCCTTTTAAATTCACCTCATTCAGCACATTCAAACCACATTCGGAATGATTCTCGACATTCCCAAAATTCCCAAATTCAAAAATTTCACGTTTTCACGTTAAAAATTCCGACAAAATTTCACGAAATTTCGTTTTTCACCTCTAATTTCTACATTTTTCGACCGATTGAACCCGTTCCAACTTCCAACTGTTCATCTTTTGCCTACCTATTCCACAACTTCCCACTTACAAAAAAATTCCAAATTTTCAAATTTGAAATTCAACCAAATTCTTCGTAATTTCGTTTTTCTACTCTAATTTCTACATTTTTCAACCGATTCAACCCATTCCAACTTTCAACTGTTCATCTTTTGCCTGCCTATTCCACAACTTCTCACCTATCAAAAATTCCAAAATTTCAAATTTGAAATTCAACCAAATTCTCCAAAATTTCGTTTTTCTACTCTAACTTCTACGTTTTTCAACCGATTCAACCCATTCCAACTTTCAACTGTTCATCTTTTGCCTACCTATTCCACACCTTCCCACTTACCAAAATTTCCAAATTTTCAATTTTGAAATTCAACCAAATTCTACAAAATTTGGTTTTTCTACTCTAATTTCTACATTTTTCAACCGATTCAACCCATTCCAACTTTATTCACTTTGGTCACCTCATCCTTACCATATTCACCCCCTTCACCCCCACTTCCACTATGCTTACAAAATTCAACCCTTGACCCCCACTTCCAGTGTGGCGGCCATCTTGGCTTGACCCTGAAGTGCTCCCAATGAACCTAGAATGAACCGGAAGTGGCCCAAATCAAACCGGAAGTGACCTTAGGTAAACAGGAAGTGACCTCAGGTAAACCGGAAGTGACCCCAAATCAAACCGGAAGTGACCTTTTTAAACCGGAAGTGACCTTTTTAAACCGGAAGTGACCCCAAATAAACCGGAAGTGACCTCAGCTGGACCGGAAGTGCCTCTAATCAGACCGGAAGTGACCCAAATAGACCGGAAGTGACCCAAATCAACCCGGAAGTGAACTTATTTCAACATTAACTGCCATAAATAGCTACATTAGGCGCTAACTTTTGCATTTTTTGTCCGATTGAACCCGTTTCAACATTTTAACCCCAAAAGTGAACCTCCTGAAGCTGTTTTTTTACGTTTTGTTCCAAATTTCAAAATATTTTGGCGCAATTGCTTTTTCTTTTAATTCCCATTCATTCTCTATGGGGATTCAACATTTGCTCTCACTTCTACATTTTTTAACCGATTCAACCCGTTCCAACATTCAACTGTTCATCCTTTGCCTGCCTATTCCACAACTTTCCACTTACCAAAAATTCCAAAAATCAAATTTGAAATTCAACCATATTCTCAAAAATTTAGTATTACACTTCTATTTTCCACATTTCTCAAGAAATTCAACTCATTTCAACATCATTCGCCATCATTCCCCAAGAAGTGATTCAAAGTCTTCGCCTTCACACGCAATTTCTCCAGAAATTGCATTTTCTAGTTATTATTATTATTCTTCTATTTTATTCTCCACACTTTTTTGTCCCGCTTCTTCTTCCACATAGTTCATCCGATTCACTCCGTTCCACTTTTGACGTGTTCCAAATATTCACGAGATGAGCGCTTCCATTTTTCTCGTTCCGAAAATTTTCCGATTTCGCAAAATTCGCGAACTTACGACAAATTTTTCCCCATTCATTCTTAATGGCAGATTCGACATTTCACATTTACATCATTCCACTTTTTTCTACATTGTTCAACCGATTCAACTCATTCCAACTTTCAACTGTTCATCTTTTGCCTACCTATTCCACAACTTCCCACTTACCTAAAATTCCAAATTTGAAATTCAACCAAATTCTCCAAAATTTCGTTTTTCCACTCTAACTTTTACGTTTTTCAACCGATTCAACCCATTCCAACTTTCAACTGTTCATCTTTTTCTAACTATTCCACAACCTCCAACTTATGAAAAATTCCAAATTTTCAAATTTGGAATTCAACCAAATTCTCAAAAATTTTGTTTTTCTACTCTAATTTCTACATTTTTCAACCGATTCAACTCATTCCAACTTTCAACTGTTCATGTTTTGCCTACCTATTCCACAACTTCCCACTTACCAAAAATTCCATATTTGAAATTCAACCAAATTCTCCAACATTTTGTTTTTCTACTCTAATTTCTACATTTTTTAACCGATTCAACTCATTCCAACTTTCAACTGTTCATGTTTTGCCTACCTATTCCACAACTTCCCGTTTACCAAAAATTCCAAATTTGAAATTCAACCAAATTCTCCAAAATTTCGTTTTTCTAATCTAATTTCTACATTGTTCAACCGATTCAACCCATTCCAACTTTCTACTCTTCATCTTTTGCCTACCTATTCCACAACTTCCCACTTACCAAAAATTCCATATTTGAAATTCAACCAAATTCTCCAACATTTTGTTTTTCTACTCTAATTTCTACATTGTTCAACCGATTCAACCCATTCCAACTTTCAACTCTTCATCTTTTGCCTACCTATTCCACAACTTCCGACTTAACAAAAATTCCAAATTTGGAATTCAACCAAATTCTCAAAAATCTTGTTTTTCTACTCTAATTTCTACATTTTTTAACCGATTCAACTCATTCCAACTTTCAACTGTTCATGTTTTGCCTACCTATTCCACAACTTCCCGTTTACCAAAAATTCCAAATTTGAAATTCAACCAAATTCTCCAAAATTTCGTTTTTCTAATCTAATTTCTACATTGTTCAACCGATTCAACCCATTCCAACTTTCAACTCTTCATCTTTTGCCTACCTATTCCACAACTTCCCACTTACCAAAAATTCCATATTTGAAATTCAACCAAATTCTCCAACATTTTGTTTTTCTACTCTAATTTCTACATTGTTCAACCGATTCAACCCATTCCAACTTTCAACTCTTCATCTTTTGCCTACCTATTCCACAACTTCCGACTTACCAAAAATTCCAAATTTGAAATTCAACCAAAATCTCCAAAATTTCGTTTTTCTACTGTAATTTCTACATTGTTCAACCGATTCAACCCATTCCAACTTTCAACTCTTCATCTTTTGCCTACCTATTCCACAACTTCCCACTTACCAAAAATTAAAAATTAAAAATTTGAAATTCAACCAAATTCTCAAACATTTTGTTTTTCTACTCTAATCTTTACATTGTGCAACCGATTCAATCCATTCCAACTTTCAACTTTTCATCTTTTGCTTACCTATTTCACAACTTCCCACTTACCAAAAATTCCAAATTTGAAATTCAACCAAATTCTGCAAAATTTCGTTTTTCGACTCTACTTTGTACATTTTTCAACCGATTCAACCCATTCCAACATTCAACTGTTCATCTTTTGCCTACCTATTACACAACTTCCCACTTACCAAAAATTCCAAACTTCAAATTTGAAATTCAACCAAATTCTCCAAAATTTAGTATTACACTTCTATTTTCCACATTTCTCAAGAAATTCAACTCGTTTCAACATCATTCGGCATCATTCCCAAAGAAGTGATTCAAAGTCTTCGCCTTCACACGCAATTTCTCCAGAAATTGCATTTTCTAGTTGTGTGAAGGCGATGGCCTTCACACATATGTTATTCTACACCATTCTCTATTATTATTATTATTATTGTGTGAAGGCGATGGCCTTCACACATATGTTATTCTACACCATTCTCTATTATTATTATTATTATTATTATTATTATTATATTTTATTCTCCACACTTTTTTGTCCCGCTTCTTCTTCCACATAATTCATCCGATTCACTCCGTTCCACTTTTGACGTGTTCCAAATATTCACGAGATGAGCGCTTCCATTTTTCTCGTTCCGAAAATTTTCCGATTTCGCAAAATTCGCGAACTTACGACAAATTTTTCCCCATTCATTCTTAATGGCAGATTCGACATTTCACATTTACATCATTCCACTTTTTTCTACATTGTTCAACCGATTCAACTCATTCCAACTTTCAACTGTTCATCTTTTGCCTACCTATTCCACAACTTCCCACTTACCAAAAATTCCAAATTTGAAATTCAACCAAATTCTCCAAAATTTCGTTTTTCCACTCTAACTTTTACGTTTTTCAACCGATTCAACCCATTCCAACTTTCAACTGTTCATCTTTTTCTAACTATTCCACAACTTCCAACTTATGAAAAATTCCAAATTTCAAATTTGGAATTCAACCAAATTCTCAAAAATTTTGTTTTTCTACTCTAATTTCTACATTTTTCAACCGATTCAACTCATTCCAACTTTCAAATGTTCATGTTTTGCCTACCTATTCCACAACTTCCCACTTACCAAAAATTCCATATTTGAAATTCAACCAAATTCTCCAACATTTTGTTTTTCTACTCTAATTTCTACATTTTTTAACCGATTCAACTCATTCCAACTTTCAACTGTTCATGTTTTGCCTACCTATTCCACAACTTCCCGTTTACCAAAAATTCCAAATTTGAAATTCAACCAAATTCTCCAAAATTTCGTTTTTCTAATCTAATTTCTACATTGTTCAACCGATTCAACCCATTCCAACTTTCAACTCTTCATCTTTTGCCTACCTATTCCACAACTTCCCACTTACCAAAAATTCCATATTTGAAATTCAACCAAATTCTCCAACATTTTGTTTTTCTACTCTAATTTCTACATTGTTCAACCGATTCAACCCATTCCAACTTTCAACTCTTCAACTTTTGCCTACCTATTCCACAACTTCCGACTTACCAAAAATTCCAAATTTGGAATTCAACCAAATTCTCAAAAATTTTGTTTTTCTACTCTAATTTCTACATTTTTTAACCGATTCGACTCATTCCAACTTTCAACTGTTCATGTTTTGCCTACCTATTCCACAACTTCCCGTTTACCAAAAATTCCAAATTTGAAATTCAACCAAATTCTCCAAAATTTCGTTTTTCTAATCTAATTTCTACATTGTTCAACCGATTCAACCCATTCCAACTTTCAACTCTTCATCTTTTGCCTACCTATTCCACAACTTCCCACTTACCAAAAATTCCATATTTGAAATTCAACCAAATTCTCCAACATTTTGTTTTTCTACTCTAATTTCTACATTGTTCAACCGATTCAACCCATTCCAACTTTCAACTCTTCATCTTTGGCCTACCTATTCCACAACTTCCGACTTACCAAAAATTCCAAATTTGAAATTCAACCAAAATCTCCAAAATTTCGTTTTTCTACTGTAATTTCTACATTGTTCAACCGATTCAACCCATTCCAACTTTCAACTCTTCATCTTTTGCCTACCTATTCCACAATTTCCCACTTCCCAAAAATTAAAAATTTGAAATTCAACCAAATTCTCAAACATTTTGTTTTTCTACTCTAATCTTTACATTGTGCAACCGATTCAATCCATTCCAACTTTCAACTTTTCATCTTTTGCTTACCTATTTCACAACTTCCCACTTACCAAAAATTCCAAATTTGAAATTCAACCAAATTCTGCAAAATTTCGTTTTTCGACTCTAATTTGTACATTTTTCAACCAATTCAACCCATTCCAACTTTCAACTCTTCATCTTTTGCCTACGTATTACACAACTTCCCACTTACCAAAAATCCCAAATTTGAAATTCAACCAAATTCTCCTAAATTTCACTTCACTGGTTTCTTTTATATCAAACAAATTGTTTTAGGTTATTCACCTGACATGTTTCGGCGGTTTCTTCCGCCTTCATCAGAGTGTCTCCTAAATTTCGTTTTTCTACTCTCATTTCTACATTTCTCTACCGATTCAACCCATTCCAACTTTCAACTCTTCATCTTTTGCTTACCTATTCCACAACTTCCCCTTACAAAAAATTCCAAATTTTGAAATTTGAAATTCAACCAAATTCTCCAAAAATGTGTTTTTCTACTCTAATTTTCACATTGTTCAACCGATTCAACTCATTCCAACTTTCAACTCTTCATCTTTTTCCTACCTATTCCCCAAATTTCCACTTGCCATAAATTCCACATTTTAAGATTTTAAACTCAACCAAATTCTCCAAAATTCTGAAATTCCACCAAATTCTCCAAAATTCCGTTTTTCACCTCTATTTTCTACATTTCTCAAGTAATTCAACTCGTTTCAGCATAATTCGCCAGCATTCGCCAAGAAGTGATTCAAAGTCTTCGCCTTCACACGCAATTTCTCCAGAAATTGCATTTTCTAGTTATTATTATTATTCTATTTTATTCCCGCCACTTTTTTGTCCCGCTTCTTCTTCCACATAATTCATCCGATTCACTCCGTTCCACTTTTGACGTGTTCCAAATATTCACGAGATGAGCGCTTCCATTTTTCTCGTTCCGAAAATTTTCAGATTTCGCAAAATTCGCGAACTTACGACAAATTTTTTCCCATTCATTCTTAATGGCAGATTCGACATTTCACATTTACATCATTCCACTTTTTTCTACATTGTTCAACCGATTCAACTCATTCCAACTTTCAACTGTTCATCTTTTGCCTACCTATTCCACAACTTCCCACTTACCAAAAATTCCAAATTTTTAATTCAACCAAATTCTCCAAAATTTCGTTTTTCCACTCTAACTTTTACGTTTTTCAACCGATTCAACCCATTCCAACTTTCAACTGTTCATCTTTTTCTAACTATTCCACAACTTCCAACTTATGAAAAATTCCAAATTTTCAAATTTGGAATTCAACCAAATTCTCAAAAATTTTGTTTTTCTACTCTAATTTCTACATTTTTCAACCGATTCAACTCATTCCAACTTTCAACTGTTCATGTTTTGCCTACCTATTCCACAACTTCCCACTTACCAAAAATTCCATATTTGAAATTCAACCAAATTCTCCAACATTTTGTTTTTCTACTCTAATTTCTACATTTTTCAACCGATTCAACTCATTCCAACTTTCAACTGTTCATGTTTTGCCTACCTAATCCACAACTTCCCGTTTACCAAAAATTCCAAATTTGAAATTCAACCAAATTCTCCAAAATTTCGTTTTTCTAATCTAATTTCTACATTGTTCAACCGATTCAACCCATTCCAACTTTCAACTCTTCATCTTTTGCCTACCTATTCCACAACTTCCCACTTACCAAAAATTCCATATTTGAAATTCAACCAAATTCTCCAACATTTTGTTTTTCTACTCTAATTTCTACATTGTTCAACCGATTCAACCCATTCCAACTTTCAACTCTTCATCTTTTGCCTACCTATTCCACAACTTCCGACTTACCAAAAATTCCAAATTTGAAATTCAACCAAAATCTCCAAAATTTCGTTTTTCTACTGTAATTTCTACATTGTTCAACCGATTCAACCCATTCCAACTTTCAACTCTTCATCTTTTGCCTACCTATTCCACAGCTTCCCACTTACCAAAAATTAAAAATTAAAAATTTGAAATTCAACCAAATTCTCAAACATTTTGTTTTTCTACTCTAATCTTTACATTGTGCAACCGATTCAATCCATTCCAACTTTCAACTTTTCATCTTTTGCTTACCTATTTCACAACTTCCCACTTACCAAAAATTCCAAATTTGAAATTCAACCAAATTCTGAAAAATTTCGTTTTTCGACTCTAATTTGTACATTTTTCAACCGATTCAACCCATTCCAACTTTAAACTCTTCATCTTTTTCCTACCTATTCCCCAAATTTCCACTTGCCATAAATTCCACATTTTAAGATTTTAAACTCAACCAAATTCTCCAAAATTCTGAAATTCCACCAAATTCTCCAAAATTCCGTTTTTCACCTCTATTTTCTACATTTCTCAAGTAATTCAACTCGTTTCAGCATAATTCGCCAGCATTCGCCAAGAAGTGATTCAAAGTCTTCGCCTTCACACGCAATTTCTCCAGAAATTGCATTTTCTAGTTATTATTATTCTTCTATTTTATTCTCGACACTTTTTTGTCCCGCTTCTTCTTCCACATAGTTCATCCGATTCACTCCGTTCCACTTTTGACGTGTTCCAAATATTCACGAGATGAGCGCTTCCATTTTTCTCGTTCCGAAAATTTTCCGATTTCGCAAAATTTGCGAACTTACGACAAATTTTTCCCCATTAATTCTTAATGGCAGATTCGACATTTCACATTTACATCATTCCACTTTTTTCTACATTGTTCAACCGATTCAACTCATTCCAACTTTCAACTGTTCATCTTTTGCCTACCTATTCCACAACTTCCCACTTACCAAAAATTCCAAATTTGAAATTCAACCAAATTCTCCAAAATTTCGTTTTTCCACTCTTTTACGTTTTTCAACCGATTCAACCCATTCCAACTTTCAACTGTTCATCTTTTTCTAACTATTCCACAACTTCCAACTTATGAAAAATTCCAAATTTTCAAATTTGGAATTCAACCAAATTCTCAAAAATTTTGTTTTTTTACTCTAATTTGTACATTTTTCAACCGATTCAACTCATTCCAACTTTCAACTGTTCATGTTTTGCCTACCTATTCCACAACTTCCCGTTTACCAAAATTTCCAAAATTACGACAAATTTTTCCCCATTCATTCTCAATGGCAGATTCGACATTTCACATTTACGTCATTCCCCTTTTAAAGTCACCTCATTCAGCACATTCAAACCACATTCGGAATGATTCTCGACATTCCCAAAATTCCCAAATTCAAAAATTTCACGTTTTCACGTTAAAAATTTCGACAAAATTTCACAAAATTCCGTTTTTCACCTCTAATTTCTACATTTTTTGACCGATTCAACCCATTCCAACTTTCAACTGTTCATCTTTTTCCCACCTATTCCACACCTTCCCACTTACCATAATTTCCAAATTTTCAATTTTGAAATTCACACCAAATTGTACAAAATTTCGTTTTTCCACTCTAATTTCTACATTTTTCAACCGATTCAACCCATTCCAACTCTATTCACTTTGGTCACCTCATCCTTACCATATTCACCCCTTCACCCCCACTTCCACTATGCTTACACAATTCAACCCTTGACCCCCACTTCCAGTGTGGCGGCCATCTTGGATTGACCCTGAAGTGCTCCCAATGAACCTAGAATGAACCGGAAGTGCCCCAAATCAAACCGGAGGTGACCTTAGGTAAACAGGAAGTGACCTCAGGTAAACCGGAAGTGACCCCAAATCAAAACGGAAGTGACCTTTTTAAACCGGAAGTGACCCCAAATAAACCGGAAGTGACCTCAGCTAGACCGGAAGTGCCTCTAATCAGACCTGAAGTGACCCAAATAGACCGGAAGTTTTATTAACTGCCCTAAATAGCTACATTAGGCGCTCACTTTTGCTTTTTTTGTCCGAAAGAATCCGTTTCGACATTTTAACCCCAAAAGTGAACCTCCTGAAGCTGTTTTTTTACGTTTTGTTCCAAATTTCAAAATATTTTGGCGCAATTGCTTTTTCTTTTAATTCCCATTCATTCTCTATGGGGATTCAACATTTGCTCTCACTTCTACATTTTTTAACCGATTCAACCCGTTCCAACATTCAACTGTTCATCCTTTGCCTGCCTATTCCACAACTTTCCACTTACCAAAAATTCTCTACAATTTCGTTTTTCTACTCTTTTTTCGACATTTTTCAACCGATTCAACCCATTCCAACTTTATTCACTTTGTTTACCTTATGCTTACCATATTCACCTCCTTCACCCACACTTCCAGTGTGGCGGCCATCTTGGATTGACCCGGAAGTGCCCCCAATGAACCCAGAATGTACCGGAAGTGCCCCATATCAAACCGCAAGTGACCTTAGGTAAACAGGAAGTGACCTTAGGTAAACCGGAAGTGACCCTAAATCAAACCGGAAGTGACCTTTTTAAACCGGAAGTGACCTTTTTAAACCTGAAGTGACCCCAAATAAACCGGAAGTGACCTCGGCTGGACCGGAAGTGCCTCTACTCAAACCGGAAGTGACCCAAATAGACCGGAAGTGACCCAAATCACCCGGAAGTGACCTTATTTCAACATTAACTGCCCTAAATAGCTACATTAGTCGCTAACTTTTGCATTTTTTGTCCGATTGAACCCGTTTCAACATTTTAACTCCAAAAGTGAACCTCCTGAAGCTATTTATTTTCAATTTGTTCCAAATTTCAAAATATTTTGGCGCAATTGCTTTTTCTTTTAATTCCCATTCATTCTCCATGGAGATTCAACATTTGCTCTCACGTCTACATTTTTTAACCGATTCAACCCGTTCCAACATTCAACTGTTCATCTTTTGCCTACCTATTCCACAACCTCCCACTTACCACAAATTCCAAACTTCAAATTTGAAATTCAACCAAATTCTACAAAATTTAGTATTACACTTCTATTTTCCACATTTCTCAAGAAATTCAACTCATTTCAACATCATTCGCCATCATTCCCCAAGAAGTGATTCAAAGTCTTCGCCTTCACACGCAATTTCTCCAGAAATTGCATTTTCTAGTTATTATTATTCTTCTATTTTATTCTCCACACTTTTTTCTCCCGCTTCTTCTTCCACATAGTTCATCCGATTCACTCCATTCCACTTTTGACGTATTCCAAATATTCACGAGATGAGCGCTTCCATTTTTCTCATTCCGAAAATTTTCCGATTTCGCAAAATTCGCGAATTTACGACAAATTTTTCCCCATTCATTCTCAATGGCAGATTCGACATTTCACTTTTACGTCATTCCCCTTTTAAATTCACCTCATTCAGCACATTCAAACCACATTCGGAATGATTCTCGACATTCCCAAAATTCCCAAATTCAAAAATCTCACGTTTTCACGTTAAAAATTTCGACAAAATTTCACAAAATTCCGTTTTTCACCTCTAATTTCTACATTTTTTGACCGATTCAACTCATTCCAACTTTCAACTGTTCATGTTTTGCCTACCTATTCCACAACTTCCCGTTTACCAAAAATTCCAAATTTGAAATTCAACCAAATCTTTCTAAATTTCGTTTTTCTACTCTAATTTCTACATTGTTCAACCGATTCAACTCATTCCAACTTTCAACTGTTCATCTTTTTCCTACCTATTCCACACCTTCCCACTTACCAAAATTTCCAAATTTTCAATTTTGAAATTCACACCAAATTCTACAAAATTTCGTTTTTCCACTCTAATTTCTACATTTTTCAACCGATTCAACCCATTCCAACTCTATTCACTTTGGTCACCTCATCCTTACCATATTCACCCCTTCACCCCCACTTCCACTATGCTTTCACAATTCAACCCTTGACCCCCACTTCCAGTGTGGTGGCCATCTTGGATTGACCCTGAAGTGCTCCCAATGAACCTAGAATGAACCGGAAGTGCCCCAGATCAAACCGGAAGTGACCTTAGGTAAACAGGAAGTGACCTCAGGTAAACCGGAAGTGACCCCAAATCAAACCGGAAGTGACCTTTTTAAACCGGAAGTGACCTTCTTAAACCGGAAGTGACCCCAAATAAACCGGAAGTGACCCCAAATAAACCGGAAGTGACCTCACCTGGACAGGAAGTGTCTCTAATCAGACCGGAAGTGACCCAAATAGACCGGAAGTGACCCAAATCAACCCGGAAGTGAACTTATTTCAACATTAACTGCCCTAAATAGCTACATTAGGCGCTAAATTTTGCATTTTTTGTCCGATTGAACCCGTTTCAACATTTTAACCCCAAAAGTGAACCTCCTGAAGCTGTTTTTTTACGTTTTGTTCCAAATTTCAAAATATTTTGGCGCAATCGCTTTTTCTTTTAATTCCCCTTCATTCTCTATGGGGATTCAACATTTGCTCTCACTTCTACATTTTTTAAACGATTCAACCCGTTCCAACATTCAACTGTTCATCCTTTGCCTGCCTATTCCACAACTTTCCACTTACCACAAATTCTCTACAATTTCGTTTTTCTACTCTTTTTTCCACATTTTTCAACCGATTCAACCCATTCCAACTTTATTCACTTTGTTTACCTTATGCTTACCATATTCACCTCCTTCACCCACACTTCCAGTGTGGCGGCCATCTTGGATTGACCCGGAAGTGCCCCCAATGAACCCAGAATGTACCGGAAGTGCCCCATATCAAACCGCAAGTGACCTTAGGTAAACAGGAAGTGACCTTAGGTAAACCGGAAGTGACCCCAAATCAAACCGGAAGTGACTCAAATTAAACCGGAAGTGACCTTTTTAAACCAGAAGTGACCCCAAATAAACCGGAAGTGACCTCAGCTAGACCGGAAGTGCCTCTATTCAAATCGGAAGTGACCCAAATAGACCGGAAGTGACCCAAATCATACCGGAAGTGACCCCAAATGATCCGGACGTGACCACAGGTAAACCGGAAGTGACCCCAAATTAAACCGGAAGTGACCTTTTTAAACCGGAAGTTACCTTTTTAAACCGGAAGTGACCCCAAATAAACCGGAAGTGACCTCAGCAGACCGGAAGTGCCTCTATTCAATCCGGAAGTGACCGAAATAGACCGGAAGTGCCCTAAATCAAACCGGAAGTGACCCCAAATGAACCCGAAGTGACCTCAGGTAAACCGGAAGTGACCCCAAATCAAGCCGGAAGTGACCCAAATTAAACCGGCAGTGACCTTTTTAAACCGGAAGTTACCCCAAATAAACCGGAAGTGACCTCAGCTAGACCGGAAGTGCCTCTATTCAAACCGGCAGTGACCTTATTTCAACATTAAGTGCCCTAAATACCTACATTTGCGCTAACTTTTGCAATTTTTGTTCGATTAAACCCGTTTCAACATTTTAACCCCAAAAGTGAACCTCTTGAAGCCGTTTTTTTTTCCTTTTGTTCCAAATTTCAAAACATTTTGGTGCATTTTTTTTCTTTTAATTCTCAATCATTCTCTATTACGATTCAAGATTTGCTCTAACTTCTACATTTTTTAACCAATTCAACTCGTTCCAACTTTCAACTGTTCCTCTTTTGCCTTCCTATTCCACAACTTCCCACTTACCAAAAATTCTCTACAATTTTGTTTTTCTACTCTAATTTCTACATTTTTCAACCGATTCAACCCATTCCAACTTTATTCACTTTGTTCACCTTATGCTTACCATATTCACCCCCTTGACCCCCCACTTCCAGTGTGGCGGCCATCTTGGATTGACCCTAAATTGCCCCAATGAACCCAGAATGAACCGGAAGTATTTCAAATCAAACCGGTAGTGACTCAGATAACCGGAAGTGACCCAAATCAAACCGGAAGTGACCTTATTTCAACACAAAGTGCCCCAAATAGCTACATTTAAGCTAACTTTTGCAATTTTTGTCCGATTAAACCCGTTTCAACATTTTAACCCCAAAAGTGAACCTCGTGAAGCTGTATATTTCTTTTCGTTCCAAATTTTGAAACATTTTTGTGCAATTGCTTTTTTTAAAAAATGCCATTCATTCTCTATGGGGATTCAACATTTAACTTATTCCGCTCACTTTTTTGACGCTTAACTACTTCCACGTACTTTAACCGATTCACTCCGTTCCACTTTTCACTTTTTTCCCCATTCATTCTTAATGGCAGATTCAACATTTCACATTTGTTCTTGTTCCAGTTTGAAATTCACTTAATCACATTCAAATCACATTGGGGACATTCCCAAACTTGCCAAATTCAAAAATTTCACATTTTCATTTTTAAAATTTCCACAAAATTTTGCAAAATTTCACAAAATTTAGTTTTTCACTTCTAATTTCTACATACTTCAACCGATTCAACTCGTTCCAACTTTCAACTGTTCAGCTTTTGACTACCTATTCCACACCTTCCGACTTAGCAAAAATTCCACTTTTTCAAATTTGAAATTCAACCAAATTCTCCTAAATTTCATTTTTCTACTCTAATTTCTACATTTTTCAACCGATTCAACCCATTCCAACTTTCAACTGTTCATCTTTTGCCTATCTATTCCACAACCTCCCACTTACCAAAAATTTCAAACTTTCAAATTTGAAATTCAACCAAATTCTCCAAAATTCCATTTTTCAACTCTAATTGCTACATTTTTTAACCGATTCAACCCGTTCCAACTTTCAACTGTTCATCTTTTGCCTGCCTATTCCACAACTTCCCACTTACCAAAAATTCAAAATTTTCAAATTTGAAATTCAATCAAATTATCTACAATTTAGTTTTTCTTCTCTAATTTCTACATTTTTCAACCGATTCAACAATTCCAACTTTCAACTGTTCATCTTTTGCCTACCTATTCCACAACTTCCCTCTTACCAAATATTCCAAATTTGAAATTCAACCAAATTCTCCAAAATTTCATTTTTCTACTCTAATTTCTACATATTTCAACTTATTCAACCCAGTCCACCTTTCAACTGTTCATCATTTTCCTTCCTATTCCACAACTTCCCACTTACCCACAATTCTACATTTTCAATTTTGAAATTCACACCCAATTTTCCAAAATTTCCTTTTTCCCTTGTAATTTCTACATTTTTCAACCGATTCAACTCTTTTCAACATCATTCTGCAGCATTCCCCAAGTATTTATTCAACTTCTTCACCTTCACACGCAATTGCTTCAGAAATTTCAAATTCTAGTTTTTACTATTCTTCATTTTTCATTATATTTTCTTGCTTGTATTTGTTGGGTGACATAATCATATGATAAACGGGAGGGATATGTTAGGGTTGATAGATTAGTTTGATCCTATGCTTATGTTGGAACGTAACCTGTAATAAATAACCTAGCTAGATTAGTTTGATCCTATGCTTATGTTGGAATGTAACCTCTAATAAATAACCTAGCTTGTCCTGTCCTCAGAGGTCAGGGGCTTCAACCCCATCCTGTCCACTCTCACCTCCACTCTCACTCCCACCCTGCTTCTCTCAACAAAAATGCTCTTGCAAGAGGCCTGAGTCAGACCTCATTCGATTATCGCTGTATGCACAGCGACGAATGACTCTCCACTTGCAGGTGTTTAAAAGGGCATGCTGTCTCCCGTGTGGTTCTTGCAAAAATAAGTTAGAGTGAGCACCACTCTAACATATTATGTCCCCTAGCGGAATCATATAAATATTAAATAGAATTGGTCCGAGTACCGATCCCTGTGGGACACCACACGTAACATTATAGAGCTCAGAAGACGTGTTGCCATGGACCACTCGGTGCGTCCTGTCTGATAGGTAGGAATAGAACCAGCCTAGTGCTGACCCTGAAATACCAACACAACTTTTAAGACGCTCTAATAAAATATCGAAGTCTACAGTGTCGAAGGCAGCACGAAGATCGAGTAGTAACAATACCGATGAAGTGTTTGAATCCATAGCTATGAGGAGATCATTAGTCACTTTAGCAAATGCTGTCTCAGTGGAAGGATTAGCTCTAAATCCAGACTGAAAGGATTCATATCGATTATTGGCGACCATGTAATCAATAAGCTGCTGCGCTACTACTTTTTCAAGAAGTTTTGCTATGAATGGGAGGTTTGACACTGGCCTATAATTACTGAGACAGTCTGGGTCAAGATTTGGTCGCTTAAGTAACGGTTTAATGATAGCGGTTTTAAAGGCTGTTGGCACTGTCCCAGAGGAGACAGACAGATTAATTATAATCAAGACGGACGGTCCTAAAATTTGAAATAATTCTTGAAATAGTTTGGCTGGATGCGGGTCGAGTAAACATGTTGTTTGTTTAGCCGCACTAACCAATTGTGTAAGCCGTTCAAGGGACACGCTTTTAAAATTTGAGAGGGTTATTGCATGATCGTCAGCGCTGGTAATCAGCAGTCTCAGCTGAGCGATTGGAATGGTCATCTCGATCGCATCCCTAATGGATTCAATCTTTCGAGCGAAAAATTCCGTGATCTCGTCAGCTGAGTGGACGGAGCTATTGGGGGTCGGCTGGCGTAGTGTTAGCTTTGCCACTGTATCAAATAGGTATTCAGGATTGTTTTTATTGAGATTAATGACTTGCAAAAAATAACGAGTTTTTGCTAAGATAAGTGCATCTTTATATTTCAGGAGGCTGTCACGCCATGGCTGATGGAAAACCTCAAGTTTGGTTAAACGGCATTTGCGCTCATGCTTTCTACAATTGCTCAAGCGTACGTGTTTCATCTGTGAACCACGGAGTAGGCAATCTATGGCGAGTTTTCAGATGTAGCGGCGCCACAGAGTCGATGGCATTTAACAATGTCGCATTGAATTCATTTGTAAGATCATAAATAGAGCCGATATATTAAGAGTTTTTATTCGCCATGTTTGAGCGTGCAAAACAAGGAATTTGACTTTGATAAATCACAGCCTCTGTTCAACATTTTGGTGACTGACAACACTCAGGACATGTGAAAAATGGCAAATATTCTCAAACATCCCCTGATCTTAAACTCCCAAGAGGGATAGGAAAAACTCAAAACTCCAGCTAGGGGAAATGAGGAACCTTGAGAAGAGACCACAGATGCGAGGGTCCCTCTTCCAGGATGACCAGGCTGCAATGGATGCAGAGAGGACACATAGTACAAACAGTTTAGACAATTCAGAAAAGGTGTGGAGAGCAGGATGTTATTGCACAGCAATGACTCTGAGACTCTAAGAGTGGTGTGAGTTCATCAGAGCAACAGCCTGGGGGAAGAAGCTCTCTCTGTGTCTGCTGGTTTTGGCGTACAGAGCTCTATAATGCCGTCCGGAGGGGAGTAGTTCAAACAGACTGCAACCTGGGTGAGAGGGGTCTGTAGAGATGTTACTTGCACGTTTCCTGGTCCTGGACAGGTACAAGTCTTGGATAGATGGGAGGTTGATTCCAATTATTTTTTCTGCAGTCCTGATTGTCCGTTGCAGTCAGTGCTTGTCTTGTTTGGAGGCTGATCCAAACCAGACAGTGATGGAGGTGCAGAGGACAGACTGAATGATGGCAGTGTAGAAGGTCTTCAGCAGCTCCCACGGCAGGTTGAACTTCTTGAACTATCTCAAAAGATTTTTGAGCGGATTTTGCATATTTTTCTACCTACATCACTGTGTACTGGACAATAACAAGCTAATGTTTTATGCAGTAGCCCACAGTGGTATTTTTTTTCATGTCACATGGGGGGCCAAAAAAAAACATAGGTGGTGGGTTCAAGTGCCACTGGTTTTATGTCGGCTTTTCCATCGCCTTTCTTCAGACGCCTGCGGCCCGGCCCCATCTTGTGCCACACTGCCGTGGGAATATTGACACTGCTCTGATATCTTGTGAAAGTATACACAGGCAACTGATCAATCCACTCCATGGCTTTTTCTCTCCTGGATCAAATCCCCATTCCAAGCGCTTTATGAGAGTAAATTAACGTACGCTCACCACAGACATGCACACTTTTTTTTTTTTTTTAAATACATGCTTGTGTTGGCAAGAGTTTGCGGTGCAGGTGGAAGTAGAAATTTGCGCGAAATTCCCGCGTGCACACGAAACCCATGTATGATTTAGCGGTTGTTCTCTAGAGGTAACTCAGACTGACAGCTCAAGTCACAAGCAATGGTAGTCCGCTGGACATCATCACCCTGCCAGACATGAATATGGTGCAAGCCTATATGGATCAGTCAGTTCACTCCATTGCTCCCGAGATACAAATAAGGATTGACTACAGTGCTGACATACCTTGAGAAGGATTTCTAAGCTTCACTTCCTCAAGGTTTGATGAATTATCCATGAGGATGTTAAGGGGGGGGGGGGGGGGGGGTGTCACATGAGAAGTCCGTAGTCATAAAAACCCACCAAACTGATCTCTTGGGTGACTCCTAGAGGATATTACATCTTATTGTATCCACTGGCTTGGAGATAATGTGAAGGAACATATTGGCCACTAGAAAATGCAATTTCTGGAGAAATTGCGTGTGAAGGTGAAGTGGGAAGCTGTGGAATAGGTAGGAAAATGATGAACATTTGAAAGTTTGAATGGGTAAAATCGGTTAAATCGGTGGTGTGAATTTCAAAATTGAAAATGTGGAATTTTTGTCAATTGGGAAGTTGTGGGATAGGTGGAGAAAAGATGAACATTTGAAAGTTGGAACGGGTTGAATCGGTCAAAACATGTAGAAATTAGAAAGGAAAACGAAATTTTGGAAAAATTGGCGTGAATTTCAAAATTGAAAATGTTGAATTTGTCATAAGTGTGAAGTTGTGGAATAAGAAGGGAAAAGATGAACAGTTTAAAGTTGAAATGGGTTGAATCGGTTGAAAAATGTAGAAGTTAACTTAAATGTTAAATGCCCCATAGAGAATGAATGTAATTTAAAAAAAAATTGCGCCAACATTTTTTTAAATTTAGAACGAAACGAAAACTACGGGTTTAAGAGGATTACTTTGGAAATATAAAGTTGAAACAGGTTGAATCGGACAAAATGGTAAAAATTAGAGCAAATGTTTAATTTAGGTCACTTCTGGTTGAATTAAGGTCATTTCCAGTTTATTTTGGGCACTTCCGGTTTGTTTGGGGCCACTTCCAGTTTAGTTGAGGTCACTTCTGGTTCGCTTGGGTCACTTCCGTTATTATTTAGGCCACTTCCGGTTTAATTTGGGTGACTTCCGGTTTGATTTGGGGAACTTCCGGTTCACTTCCTGTTAACATTGGGGCACTTCCGGTTCACTTTCTGTTCATTTTGGAGCCCTTGCTATTTATTTTGGGGCACTTCCGGTTCACTTCGTGTTCATTTTGGGGCACTTCTGGGTCAATTCAAGATGGCCGCCACACTGTGGAAGTGGGGGTGAAGGGGTGAAATGGGTAAGCATAGTGGAAGTGGGGGTGAAGGGGATGAATATGGTGAGCCTATAATGAACACCATGTTCAAACATAAGGGTGTCCATGTGTGCACTTGGCACCAGGACACCCTAGGCCGCAGTTCGATGATCGACTTTGTAGTCGTGTCATCGGATTAGCAGCCACATGTTTTGGACACTCGGGCGAAGAGAGGGGCGTAGCTGTCAACTGATCACCACCTGGTGGTAGGTTGGCTCCGATGGTGGGGGAAGATGCCGGTCCGACCTCGCAGACCCAAACGCTCTGTGAGGGTCTGCTGGGAACACCTGGCTGAATCCCCTGTCAGGAAGAGCTTCAACTCCCACCTCTGGCAGAGCTTTTCCCACGTCCCGGGGGAGGCGGGGGACATTGAGTCCGAGTGGACCATGTTCCGCGCCTCCATTGTTGAGGTGGCCGACCGGAGCTGTGGCCGTAAGGTCGTTGGTGCCTGTCGTGGCGGCAATCCCCGAACCCGCTGGTGGACACCAGCGATAAGGGATGCCGTCAAGCTGAAGAAGGAGTCCTATCGGGCCGTTTTGGCCTGCGGGACTCCGGAGGCAGCTGACAGGTACCGGATGGCCAAGCGGAACGCGGCTTCGGCGGTTGCTGAGGCAAAAACCCGGGCGTGGGAGGTGTTTGGCGAGGCCTTGGAGAATGACTTCCGGACGGCTTCGAGGAAATTCTGGTCCACCATCCGGCATCTCAGGAGGAGGAAGCAGTGCAACGTCAACACTGTTTATAGTGGGGATGGTGTGCTGCTGACCTCGACTCAGGATGTCATGAGTCGGTGGGGAGAATACTTCGAAGACCTCCTGAATTCCATCTTCACGCCTTCCATTGTGGAAGCAGGGCCTGGAGACTCTGAGGCGGACTCTCCAATCTCTGGGGTCGAAGTCACTGAGGTAGTTAAAAAACTCCTCAGTGGATGAGATCTGCTTGGAGTTCTTAAAGGCTCTGGATGTGGTGGGACTGTCATGGCTGACACGACTCTACAGCATTGCGTGGACAGTGCCTCTGGATTGGCAGACTGGGTGGTGGTTCCCCTCTTTAAGAAGGGGGACCGGAGGGTGTGTTCCAATTACAGGGGACTCACACTTCTCAGCCCCCCTGGTAAGGTCTATTCAGGGGTGCTGGAGAGGACGGTCCGTCGGGAGGTCGAACCTCGGATTCAGGAGGAGCAGTGTGGCTTTCGGACTGGCCGTGGAACAGTGGACCAGCTCTACACCCTCGGCAGGATCCTCGAGGGTGCATGGGAGTTCGCCCAACCAGTCCACGTGTGTTTTGTGTCCCTCGGGAGGGTCTGTGGAGGGGGTTTCGGAAGTACGGGGTGCCGAGCCAACTGATAAGGGCAGTTTGGTCCCTGTATCACCGATGCCAGAGTTTGGTCCGCAGTTCCGGCAGTAAGTCGGATTCGTTCCCAGTGAGGGTTGGACTCCGCCAAGGCTGCCCTTTGTCACCGATTCTGTTCATAATTTTTATGGACAGAATTTCTAGGCGCAGCCGAGGCATTGAGGGGGTCCTGTTTAGGGACCTCAGCATCGCGTCTCTGCTTTTTGCAGACGACGTGGTGCTGTTGGCTACTTCAGGCCGTGATCTGCAGCTCTCACTGGAGCGGTTCGCAGCCGAGTGTGAAGCGGTCGGGATGAGGGTCAGCACCTCCAAATCCGATTGCATAGTCCTCGGTGGGAAAAGGGTGGAATGCCCTCTCCGGGTCGGGGATGAGATCCTGCCCCAAGTGGAGGAGTTCAAGTATCTTGGGTTCTTGTTCACGAGTGAGGGGAGGATGGAGCACGAGATCGACTGGCGGATCGGTGCAGCGTCGGCAGTAATGCGGACTCTGTGCCAAAAGGCAAAGCTCTCAATTTAACGGTCGATTTACACTCCTACCCTCACCTATGGTCACGAGCTATGGGTCGTGACCGAAAGAACGAGATCCCGGATACAAGCGGCTGAAATGAGTTTTCTCAGCAGGATGTCCGGGCTCTCCCTTAGAGATAGGGTGAGAAGTCAGCTTTATTGTCAATTTCTTCACATGCCAAAGACACACAAAGAAACCGAAATTTCGTTCCCCGCTATCCCACGGTGACAAGACATATCAAGACAATAGACAATCAAGTACACAACAGCGTGCCGAATAAATAATGAATAAATTACACAACAAACAAATAAGAGGAGCAAAAAGGAGCAAGTGAGCGTACAGCAGACATTCCAGAAAATAGCGCAAAAGTGCAGCACACTACGCAGAAGGGGGTAGCGAGTTCAGGGCCCTAACAGCCTGGAGAATGAAGCTGTTGGCAAGACTGGTGGTGCGGGAGCGCAGGCTCCTGTACCTCTTCCCAGAGGGCAGAAGGTCAAACAAAGAGTGAGCTGGGTGACTCACATCACTCACAATCGTGGTTGCCTTGCGGGTGAGATGGGAGGTGTAAATGTCCTTCAGGGAAGGGAGCCAAGCACCAATAATCTTACCAGCCGTATTCACTATGCGCTGCAGGGCCTTCAAGTTCTGGTCAGTGCAGCTACCACCCCAGACAGCGATGCAACTGGAGAGGACGCTCTCAATAGTGCCACGGTAGAAAGTAGACAGGACTGACTGAGGAGCACATGCACGCCTGAGTTTCCGCAGGAAGTACAGGCGGCGCTGAGCGTTCTTTGCCAGTGACGCGGTGTTTGGCAACCAGGAGAGGTCCTCACTGATGTGCACCCCCAGGAACTTGGTGCTGCCCACCCTCTCCACCACAGCACCATCGATGATCAGCGGCTGGTGTTTTGCTTGACCCTTCCGGAAGTCAACAATGATTTCCTTGGTCTTGTTGACGTTCAGGAGGAAGTTGTTGTTCCTGCACCACGTGGTCAGAAGGTCAACCTCCGAACTGTACCGAGTCTCATCGCCCTCCATGATGAGACCCACCAGAGTCGTGTCGTCAGCAAACTTCACTATGCGGATGTCGCTGTAGGTCGCAGTGCAGTCATGCGTCAGCAGGGTGAAGAGCAGTGGACTGAGCACGCAGCCCTGGGGGGCCCCCGTGCTCAGCGTGATGCTGGCGGAGGTTTTGTCGCCAACACGCACCACCTGAGGCCTCTGACAGAGGAAGTCCAGTAACCAGTTGCAGAGGGAGGTACTGAGGCCCAGCTCGTCGAGTTTGCAGATGAGTCGCTGCGGCACAATGAGACAGCTAGTGTTTCCACTGTAATGCAATGGGCTAGACATGCTGCTAAAATTGTAAAGAAACCTAAAACTCCAACAGGGTCAGCTGGAGTGTTTTGGGCAGACTCGGACTGCGTGGAAGAATCAGAATTCTTCTATCAGAACCACCTGCCCTATCGAGGCCGAGGTGGACGCAGAGGAAATTTCAGGGGGAGAGGTAGAGGATCAGCATCCAAAAATCCTCCCCGCTGGTCTGGCGACCCCAATGTCTGCTGGCATTGTGGAGAAAAAGGCCACTGGGCCAAAGAATGTCCTAAAAAGAAAAAAGGACCGCGGCCAGAACAGAGCGTATGACTAAATGTTGAAGACAGGCATGATCTCTTGGATGTTTTTACAGCAGTCGAATCATTGAGTCAAAGTCAAAGTCAGCTTTATTGTCAATTTCTCCACATGCCAAAGACACACAAAGAAACCGAAATTTCGTTCCCCCCTATCCCACGGTGACAAGACATGGCTCACAACAGACAAACAAGTAAACAAGTATAACAAAAGCGTGCTGAATAAATAATGAATAAATAACACAACAATAAATAAATAAATAAGAGGAGCAGAAAAAAAAGGAGCAAGTGCGCGTACAGCAGACATTCCCGAAAATAGCGCAACAGTGCCGCACGCTACGCAGAAGGGGGTAGCGAGTTCAGGGCCCTAACAGCCTGGAGAAAGAAGCTGTTGGCGAGTCTGGTGGTGCGGGAGGGCAGGCTCCTGTACCTCTTCCCAGAGGGCAGAAGGTCAAACAAAGAGTGAGCTGGGTGACTCACATCTCTGGCAATCGAGGTTGCCTTGCGGGCGAGATGGGAGGTGTTAGGGTTTTCCAGGTTATCTTTATCGTAGGATTATGTTGGAATGTAAACTATAATGATTAAATCAATCTTGTCTTGCCCTCACAATGCAGAGTAAGATGAAGTGGTTGCTTCCTCTGCTTGATTGACGAGCTAGCTGCAGGGGAAGCAATCAAAGTTGTTCTGTTTCCCACAACAGTGTAAAACACCCCCTGCTCTGATCTTATCAGAGGCCGGGGGTTCACCAAACCTGTCCACTCCCACCCCGACTCTGTTCCTCCTAATAAATATGCCCTTGCAGGGAGGAGACTTTTAGATTTCATTCCTGTAGCGAGTGATCTCTCCACCTGCAGGTGTCTAAAAGAACTTGCCTGTCTCCCGTGTGGTTCTTGCAAAATAAGTTGGAGTGAGCAAATCTCTAACAGGAGGTGTAAATGTCCTTCAGGGAGGGGAGCGAAGCACCAATAATCTTACCAGCCGTATTCGCTATGCGCTGCAGGGCCTTCAAGTTCTGTTCAGTGCAGTTACCACCCCAGACAGCGATGCAACTGGTGAGGACGCTCTCAATGGTGCCATGGTAGAATGTAGACAGGACTGCCTGAGGAGCACATGCACGCCTGAGCTTCCGCAGGAAGTACAGGCGGCGCTGAGCTTTCTTTGCCAGTGACGAGGTGTTTGCGGACCAGGAGAGGTCCTCACTGATGTGCACCCCCAGGAACTTGGTGCAGCTCACCCTTTCCACCACAGCACCGTCGATGATCAGCGGCAGGTGTGTTGTGTGACCCTTCCGGAAGTCAACAAAGATTTTCTTGGTCTTATTGACGTTCAGCAGGAGGTTGTTGTCCTTGCACCACGTGGTCAGAAGGTCAACTTCCGACCTGTACCGAGTCTCGTCGCCCTTCGTGATGAGACCCACCAGAGACGTGTCGTCAGCAAACTTCACTATGCGGTTGTCACTGTAGGTCGCAGTGCAGTCATGCGTCAGCAGGGTGAAGAGCAATGGACTGAGCACGCAGCCCTGGGGGGCCCCCATGCTCAGCGTGATGCTGGCGGAGATTTTGTCGCCAACACGCACCACCTGAGGCCTCTGACAGAGGAAGTCCAGTAGCCAGTTGCAGAGGGAGGTACTGAGGCCCAGCTCGTCGAGTTTGCAGATGAGTCGCTGCGGCACAAGGTTGTCCTTGCGCTCTTTCCTCAGATTGGGGTTGGGAAACTATCGCTCTTCATCGAGACACTGAACTATCGTTTTCAATCCTTTGTGAATCTCTCACTGCAAGTCAACAATGGACAAAATAGAGAGATTCAGGCTATTAGACTGATGGTCTTGCAAAACCATCAGTCTAAGCTGTTGACGGCAGCACAAGGTGGTGTGTGCCACATCATTGGGACTTCCTGTTGCACATACATACCAGGAGAAAATGACACCCACATCAACAACTAAACAATTATGTAGAAAGCATGAGCGCAGATGGCGTTTAACCAAACTTGAGGTTTTCCATCAGGCATGGAAGGACAGCCTCCTGAAATATAAAGATGCGCTTATTTTAGCAAAAACTCGTTATTTTTCGCAAGTCATTAATCTTAATAAAAATAATCCTAAATACTTATTTGATACAGTGGCAAAGCTAACTCTGCGCCAGCCGACCCCCGATAGCTCCTTCCACTCAGCTGACGAGTTTATGAAATTTTTTGCTCAAAAGATTGAGTCCATTAGGGATGAGATCAAGAATACCATGCCAATCGCTCCGCCGGTTACTAGCGCTGGGGATCATGCAATAACCCTCTCAAATTTTAAAAGCGTGTCCCTTGAAATGCTTACAAAATTGGTTAGTACGGCTAAACAAACAACATGTTTACTCGACCCGCTTCCAGCCAAATTACTTAAAGAATTATTTCCAATTTTAGGACCGTCCATCTTAAATATAATCAATCTGTCTGTTTCCTCTGGGATAGTGCCAATGGCATTTAAAACCGCTATTATTAAACCACTACTTAAGCGAGCAAATCTTGACCCGGACTGTCTCAGTAATTATAGGCCAGTTTCAAACCTCCCATTCATAGCAAAACTTCTCGAAAAAGTAGTAGCACAGCAGCTTATTGATTACATGGTCGATAATAATCGATATGACTCTTTTCAGTCTGGTTTTAGAGCCAATCATTCTACAGAGACAGCACTTGCTAAAGTGACTAATGATCTCCTCATAGCTATGGATTCAAATACGTCGTCTGTATTGTTACTACTTGATCTTAGTGCTGCCTTTGACACTGTAGACTTCAATATTTTATTAGGGCGTCTTAAAAGTTGTGTTGGTATCTCAGGGTCAGCACTAAGCTGGTTCAATTCCTATCTATCAGGCAGGACGCACCGAGTGGTCCATGGTAATACGTCCTCTGAGCTCTATAATGTTACTTGTGGTGTCCCACAGGGATCGGTACTCGGACCGATTTTATTTAATATTTATATGATTCCGCTTGGGGGCATAATACGTAAATATAATATTAGTTTTCAATGCTACGCGGATGACACCCAATTATATATGCCGTTATCGATGACAGATCCACAGGACTGCTGTAATCTCGAGGCGTGCCTTGCGGAGATTAAGCAATGGATGTCTCTCAATTTCCTTCGTCTTAACCCGGATAAAACTGAGATGTTGATAATTGGTCCTACTCGTTATCAACATTTATTTAAGCAAACCACTATAACTATAGATAACCGTACTATCACTCAGAGTGATACGGTAACTAATCTCGGGGTAATATTTGACCAAACGCTCTCCTTTCAAAAACACATTAAGAATATAACCAGGATTGCGTTTTTTCACCTTCGTAATATTGCTAAGATTCGTCCTATCCTCTCGACTGGGGATGCGGAAACTATTATACATGCGTTCGTCACGTCGCGCCTGGACTACTGTAATGTATTGTTCTCTGGTCTTCCTAAATCCAGTATTAAAAGTCTACAGTTAGTCCAAAATGCCGCTGCGAGGCTGCTATCACGGTCAAGAAAATTTGATCACATTACCCCAATATTAGCCGAATTACATTGGCTCCCGGTCCATTTAAGATGTGACTTCAAGGTTCTTCTACTAACCTATAAAGCACTGCATGGCTTAGCGCCTTCATATCTCGTCGACCTAGTCGTTCCTTATGTTCCGTCTCGTAACCTTCGTTCGCAAAATGCTAGTCTTTTAGTTATACCGAGGGCCAAGAAAATGTCTGCAGGGTCTAGAGCATTCTCTATTCGGGCTCCAGAGCTTTGGAATGCCCTACCAATGGATATTAGAACTACTACCTCAGTAGAAACATTTAAGACACGTTTAAAGACACATTTCTATGAGATGGCCTTTAACTAACTTGTGATGGCCGATTTGGCCGGAGTTTGTTCTGTTCTCTCTGCCCACCTCCTCCCCGGCTGGGGAGGGGGTTAGGTGGCTCGAAAGCGGATAGCGGCTGGCTGGATTCTCGGGGACCAGTTCGGGATGGGGGAGCTGCGGCTCGGCCCCCTTGAGGACACTGCCAGGACAATCGAGGACACCTCCGACATCCATTTTTTTTTCATTGATTTTCATATTATGTATTACTTGTGTACTCTCTGCATCCATTATAACCTGGTGATCCTGAAAGGGGGATCCTTCCATCTGTGGTCCCTTCTCAAGGTTTCTCATTTTCCCCTGGTAGGGGTTTTTTGAGTTTTTCCTTGCCCTTTTGGGAGCTTATGATCAGGGGATGCTTTGAGAATAATTGTCAATTTTTGGCTATGTGAAGCCCTTTGAGACTGTTTGTGATTTAGGGCTATACAAATAAACTTGACTTGACTTGACTTGACAAGGTCCCACATCAGTTTGATTTCTTTTCATGGCTATTCTCTGGCAACTGGTGGCAACTGCTGTTGAAATTGCTGTCTCCTGTGCTTGTTGTACTGGTGGTGTTGTGCTTGTTTACGTCCTGCGTTATCCCATGTTTGAAGTCTGCTGTGATGAAGTTTGTGTCCTCTACTGTAGCCCAAGTTCATATACAACTTCTTAGAGATGACGGATGTGATGACGATAATGAAACGTGGATTGCGTAGATGCTGTTCTGTTGAGCATGTTTTACAGAAACTTGATGATTTGACCATCGAAATGCTTCGCGAGTAATGGATACAATGATGTACTGTTTCTGTGTTTTTCTTTTTATTGTTTTTATTGATAGCATTCTGGTCGCCTAAGGCAGAGGGACCGTGTGAGAATTTTCCTGCTAATAACATCTGGCCAGCAGGTTTTTCGCTTACACAATAAGTTTGATCTGGGGTATTAAGGTAATACCTCATCTTCACTGGAAAGTGTTGCTATCATTGTTTGTTGTTTTTATTTTTACTATTCTTTCTTCATTATACATGTATATGTGTTTTTTTACTTGTCTTTGTTGTTTGGGGTGACATAATCATATGATAAAACAGGAGGGAGATGTTAGGGTTTTCCAGGTTATCTTTATCGTAGGATTATGTTGGAATGCAACCTGTAATAAATAACCTAGCTGGAGTAGTTTTATGCTTATGTTGGAATGCAACAGGTAATAAATACCCTACCTTGCCCTCTTTATCACAAGGTCGTAAAACATCCCCTGATATGTTTAGACTAGAGGACAAGGGCTTTCTATTCAGCCTACTCATACCCCCACTCTGTTTCTCTTAATAAATATGCCCTTGCAGGGTGGAGAGTTCAGACCTCCATTCGAACATCGCTGTACGCACAGCGACAAATGGACTCTCCACCTGCAGGTGTCTAAAAGGACTTACTTGTCTCCCGTGTGGTTCTTGCAAAATAAGTTGGAGTGAGCAAATCTCTAACAATCTCCTGGTGAAATTTTGGAACTACTACATGTTTTGGGATAGCCAATGTGCCTGCGCCAAATTCAATACCCAATTTTACACCATCTTGTACCACCATGCCACTTGACAGAACGAATAAAATTAAAGCATTGTAGGCCAGATATGCACACAGAAACAAAATACCTGTCAGGTCACTCACCGAGCAGCAGAGGGTTACAAGTGCATCCCTTAAAGCAGCATGGATTCTTACCCGTCACAACAAACCATTTACGGACGCAGAGGTTTTTAAGGAAGTGGTGGTGGCTGTTTTGGAGGAGCTGGTTACTGATAAGTCCATGGATGGAGTGAATGCCTCTGTGAAACAAATGCCGCTCTCAGCGAGGTCAGCTTCCCGATGCATAGAGAGCCTATCTGTCACGTGCTGGTGCCACCTGCGACAGGACCACGCCCCCCTGTCAGCGGAATCACCGTCACCTGCCACGGGTTCATGGACAGCGCTATATCAGCGCCGCCAGCGCAGACCGAGTGTCAGTCTGTCCCTTGATGCTGCTTCGCTCATCAGTCCCGAAGATACTGACGCGCTTGACTATTTGAAACCCCCGCAGAATCGTTTGTCCTCTCCAGCCCGATCGCCGCTCCAGCGCCAGCTGTTCCCATCCTCCCCTTCTCCAATAAAGTCCGTCGCTACGCACTTGGTTGTACTGTCCGGTCCTTAAGAGTACAGACTGACCAACGCTATGCAGCCAGCGAACGACGATACGGCATCGAGCCGACTGGACCGAGCCGAGACCGCCATCAGCAGCCTGTCTGCCGACATCCGGCACCTGATCGAGGTTGGTCAGCAACAACAGCTACAGCAGCAGGAGATGGCCCAAGCCCTCCAGAGACTGTCGGTGGCTGCGTCCCCGGCTGTCACGGCACCCCCGCACCGCCCGTCTGCCGAGGCCAGGAGGCTCGTGGACGTCCCGGAGCCCCGCCTCAGCAACATCGAGAAGTTCAACGGCGATCCCAAGCACGTGAGGGCATTCGTGACCAACTGTCGCATAATGTTCAGCCTCCAGCCCGTCACGTTTGCGTCAGAAGCAGCCAAGGTCGGGTTCGTTTTAACCCACCTCACGGGCGAGGCGCGGCTGTGGGGTCTGGCCGAATATGAAAGGATGGCCCCAGCTTGCGATTCCTTCGACGCCTTCGCGGAGGAATTGCTCTGCCTGTTCGACCTGGGATCCGCCGCCGAAGACGCCGCCGAGGAACTGGCGACGCTGCGTCAAGGTAGCCGATCGGTCGCGGAGTACGCCCTTAAGTTCTAGACGTTGGCCGGCAGCAGCGGATGGAACACGCCGGCGCTCGTTAGCACATTCCTAAACGGCCTTGCTGAGTATATGAAAGACGAACTGGTGTCTTACGATCGCCCGCGAACCCTGAAGGGCGCGATGGACTTGGTGGCCCGAGTAGACCGGCGGATCCGGACGCGGCGGCGCGATCGGGAGAGGAGGTCCCCGCGGAACCCGCGTGGTCACATTCCTCCGTCTGCTGGGGACCTGTTAACCACACCACTCGCCGCCGAGCCCATAGATCTGGGAGGGGCTCGGGTTCCCTCGGAGGAGCACCGTCGACGCCTCTCACTGGGCTTGTGTTTTTACTGTGGGGAGGGGGGTCATCGGGTGGCGGGGTGCCCGTTAAAAGGACGGAGCTCACGCGGCGTCGGGGGATCCGCGTGAGCTCGACCAGCACCGGCTCTCCCAGTCCCAGCACGCTCACGCTGCAGGCACGTGTCCAGCTTGCGGCGGGCGACCAGAACGTGGCGGCCTTGGTGGATTCCGGCGCGGAGGGGAACATCATGGACATTAGCCTGGCGCGTCAGTGGGGTGTCGGCTTCCTCCCTCTGAGCCCGTCCATTCCCGCGCGTGCCATTGATGGCCGTCTGATTGGCGAGGTGGCTTTCGTGACGGAACCAGTTAAGTTACTGCTCTCCGGCAATCACCACGAGACCATCCAGTTTTTTCTTCTTTCCCTCCCAGGACAGCAGCTCATACTGGGGCACCCTTGGTTCCGGCAGCACAACCCGGTGCTGGACTGGGAGGTGGGGGTTGTTCGGCAGTGGAGCGAACGCTGCCATCGAGTGTGCCTGAAGGCGGCCACCAGCCCACTCGGCAGAGCCCCGCCCAGGTACAGTCCCGACATCTCCAATGTCCCAGCATTTTATCACAAACTCAAGGAGGTTTTTAGTAAAGCCAGGGCCGCTTCTCTTCCTCCACACCGGTCCTACGATTACGCCATCGACCTGTTGCCCGGCACCTTCCCTCCCAAGGGACGCGTCTACTCCCTGTCCGCTCCTGAGCGCCGGTCTATGGAGGAATACATCCGGGAGTCCCTGGCAGCCGGTATCATACGGCCGTCCTCTTCACCTGCGCGAGCGGGGTTTTTCTTCGTGAAGAAGAAGGAGGGCACGCTCCGCCCGTGTATCGACTACCGGGGAATAAACGAGATCACTGTAAAGAACCGATACCCTCTGCCTCTTCTTTCTTCTGCCTTTGAGAGCCTTCAGGGTGCCACCATCTTCACAAAGCTGGATCTTCGCAACGCCTACCACCTGATCCGCATCCCGGAGGGAGACGAGTGGAAGACGACTTTCAACACCCCGAGCGGACACTACGAGTACTTGGTGGTTCCGTTTGGGCTCACCAACGCCCCAGCGGTTTTCCAGTCCCTAATAAACGACGTGTTACGAGACATGCTGGACAAATTCGTGTTCGTTTATTTGGACGACATCCTCATCTTCTCCCGCTCGCTCCCTGAGCACATCAAGCATGTTGGGGCGGTGCTGCGACGCCTCCTAGAGAATTCGCTCTACGTGAAGGCAGAGAAGTGCGAGTTCCACGCCTCCTCTGTCAAATTCCTCGGCTACGTGGTGCGTGAGGGATCCATCGAAATGGACCCTGGGAAAGTGGAGGCGGTCACGTCATGGCCTGTTCCCGAGACACGCAAGCGGCTGCAACAATTCTTAGGATTCGCGAACTTCTATCGCCGTTTTATCCGTGGATACAGCACGGCGGCCGCGCCACTCACCGCCCTTACCAGCCCCGCCTCCCCGTACAAATGGACAGAAAGGGCGGAACAGGCATTTCAGGAGCTTAAGAGGAGGTTCACATCCACTCCCATCCTCAGAGTTCCCGATCCCGACAGACAGTTCGTGGTCGAAGTGGACGCCTCGAACGTGGGTGTCGGGGCGGTGTTGTCTCAACGTAGCCGCCAAGACGATCGTCTCCACCCGTGCGCCTTCTTTTCTCGCCGTTTGTCAGCCTCAGAACGGAACTATGACATCGGTAATCGGGAGCTCCTCGCCGTCAAGTTGGCTTTGGAGGAGTGGCGGCATTGGCTGGAGGGTGCCACCACCCCGTTCATTGTCTGAACCGACCACCGCAACTTAGAGTATCTGAGATCGGCCAAGAGACTGAACGCGAGACAAGCACGGTGGGCTCTGTTCTTTGACCGGTTTGAGTTCTCTCTTTCCTACAGACCGGGTTCCCGTGACGCGAAGGCGGACGCCCTGTCGCGTTTGTTTCCTGGTGGGGAGGAGGGACAGGGTCCGCCTCCCACTATCCTCCCGAGCTCAGGTCGGGTGGCGGCTCTTACATGGGAGATCGAACGCCAAGTGGAAGCCGCATCCCGCGATCAACCCGGCCCCAGCAACTGCCCGGAGGGTCGCCTGTTCGTCCCTGAAGGCCTGCGATCGTCCGTGCTGCAATGGGCGCACGACTCACGCCTGGCCTGTCATCCCGGCGCTGCACGCACGAGGTACGTTGTGGCACAGCGTTTCTGGTGGCCAACCTGGCAAGTGGACACCAGTGATTACGTCAGAGCCTGCTCAATTTGTAACCGCTACAAGACGTCTACTCGTCCTCCGGCCGGGCTGCTTCAACCCTTGCCGGTTCCCCAGCGTCCCTGGTCTCACCTGTCAATCGACTTTGTCACGGGCCTCCCCCCCTCTGAGGGAAACACGGTGGTCCTCACGGTGGTGGACCGTTTCAGCAAGATGCCTAAGCTCCCATCTGCGAAGCAGACTGCGTCCATCATGGTGCGGGAGGTGTTTCGTCACCACGGTCTCCCACAGGACATCGTGTCGGACCGAGGTCCTCAATTCGCCTCCACCTTCTGGACGGAGTTCTGCCGACTCCTCGGCGCCACGGCCAGCCTCTCATTGGGGTTTCACCCTCAGTCCAATGGTCAAGCGGAGCGCCTGAACCAGGAACTGGGCAGGTCTCTCCGATGCATGGCCGCCGGGGACCAGCGCGGGTGGGTCCAACAGCTTCCCTGGGTGGAGTATGCTCACAATTCCCTCCCCAGCTCGGCCACGGGACTTTCGCCTTTCCACTGCGTCTTCGGGTACCAGCCACCCTTGTTCGCCCACCAGGAGCGTGGTGCGGCGTGCCCGTCGGCCCAGGCTTGTGTCCGCCGTTGTCATCGTGCCTGGGCGAGGGCCCGGGTCACTCTTCTCCGCTCTGTTTCAGGCTACGCCCGGCAGGCGAACAAGCACCGGACGCCGGCTCCGGAGTACAGAGTGGGGCAGCGTGTGTGGCTCTCGACGCGGGATTTGCCGCTGCGAGCGGGATCCCGCAAACGCTTTGTTGGACCGTTCCCTATTCAGAAGGTGATTGGCCCGGCCGCAGTCCGTCTGCTCCTTCCGGACTCCATGAAGGTTCATCCCACGTTCCACGTGTCCCGTGTGCGGCCCATCCATGAGAGCGCGTTGGCGCCGGCGCCCGTTCCGCCGCCGCCGCCCCAGCTCGTCGATGGGGGTCCGGCTTACGCTGTCCGCTCCCTGCTCCGATCGCGGCGGCGTGGTCGTGGCCTACAATACCTCGTGGATTGGGAGGGTTATGACGACGCGCACCGCTCCTGGGTTCCGAGCCGCTGGATACTCGACCGTTCGCTCATCACGAAGTTCCATCGCTGTCATCCGGACCAACCGGGCCCGCGCCGAGGGCTTGTCTTGTCCGCCGGTACCCGGGTCTTCTGCCCCCGCGTCCGTCGATCCTGCGTCTGGCGAGGTGTCGGACGTTTCGGCGGTGTGCTGACCCCTCCACCTGGCCACCCGGGGTATTGCCTTCCTTTTTTTTTTTTTTGTTTTGTTGTTTTCGGTTCCTGGGGACGTCCCTTGTGGGGGGGGTTCTGTCACGTGCTGGTGCCACCTGCGACAGGACCACGCCCCCCTGTCAGCGAAATCACCGTCACCTGCCACGGGTTCATGGACAGCGCTATATCAGCGCCGCCAGCGCAGACCCGAGTGTCAGTCTGTCCCTTGATGCTGCTTCGCTCATCAGTCCCGAAGATACTGACTCGCTTGACTATTTGAAACCCCTGCAGAATCGTTTGTCCTCTCCAGCCCGATCGCCGCTCCAGCGCCAGCTGTTCCCATCCTCCCCTTCTCCAATAAAGTCCGTCGCTACGCACTTGGCTGTACTGTCCGATCCTTAACACTATCTGACAATGTGCGCGGATCAATTATGAGTGGCCTGAGTCAGGCCAATTACTTTTCCGTTGCCATTGACGAGAGTACAGACAACACTGATATCAGTCAGATGTGCATCTACGTGCGGTATTTTGATGGGAAGGAGTTCAGGGATTCCATTAGAAGGGAACGCTACTGGGGATGTTATATTTGCCAAAGTGGAGGAATTATTTAAACACTATGCAATACCATTTGAGAAAATAAACCTCATTGTGACAGATAGTGCACCTGCCATGGTTGGTTGCCACAGAGGTCTGGTGGCCCGATTGAAGGAAATAGCACCACAGATGCACGCACTACATTGCCTAATTCACCAGTGTCCTGTGCGCCAGACTCAATGGCGAGCTGAAGAGTGTTATGGATAAAGTGATGCGAGTCATTAATTTTGTCCGGGGTGCATCAAGCACTCAGCACCGTCTTTTTCACCAACTTGTTGCTGAGTCAGAGGCCTGCTACGAGGATCTGCCACTTCACAATGACGTTCGCTGATTAAATAAAGGAAAGGCACTGGAGCGCTTCTGTGCGCTACTAGAGCAAGTGAAAACCTTCCTGCGAATGAGCGGGATGCGTGCTTCAGACGACCACTTGGCCTTTTTATAAGGGGAAATGTCCATCTCAAACATTGATATTTTTGACCATCTTAACCAGCTGAACCTGCAACAACAAGGGAGAGGGAAAGCCATTGTGGACCTGATCGAGAAGATGGATTCGTTTACAAGGAAGCTGGAGTTCTTCCAGTCTGATCCAGCAAGTGAAAGGCTCTTGCACTTTGCAACATTAAAATCACAGGGAGGGCGGCGAGTGACAGGAATTATGACTGAATTCCTTGACAAGCTACGGGACAACTTTCAGTTGAGGTTCCAAGACTACTGTGTCCCAAGGGAAATTGTTGGCTTTGTCCGTGACCCATTGTCCACGCGAAGCGAGGAATTCTCCTCACTGGCCTAAACAACCATGAGCTCATTGGACGAGGCAACGCTACAGTTGGAGCTAATCGATTTCCAGTCAAGCTCCCTCGTCCGTGATGCCTTTAGTGCGCATTCCGTGGAGGATTTCTGGATCGGATGCTCAGAAGAGTACATGGGGATCAAGAAACTTGCCCTTTATGTGCTGACGATGTTTCCATCTACCTACACGTGTGAGTCAGGCTTTTCGTCAATGAATGCAATCAAAACACACGAGAGGAAGCATCTGACCAATGCAAGCTTGAGGATAAAAGTGACATCCCTGTCGCCCGACATCCACAAAATTGTGACCAAAGGGAGGAGCCACTTTTCCCATTAAGTGAGTAGCCTACTGGCCTTTTTAAATAGTTAAACAAAAATGACAGTTATATATTGTTAGAAAAATTGTATATATATGTTATCATGCGTTCTCTAATGAGTACTTATTCACAATATTACTGTTCAGTATGCTTGCTGCTTTGCCTTGCTTATTCTTATCTTGTACAACAGAACAGAAGGATTACGGCTGGGTCAGGGGCGAGATGACGGTTGTGTCAAACAAGATGCTGCTGACAGCTCAGCGTCTACCAGAACAGATCGTGAAAACAACACGTCAAACAATGCGTCATGAACCTTCTGATCTTTGTTAAAGAACGACACTTTCTCTTTTTATCTCTCAGAATATCGCTTAAACTGTTTTGCTGATATAGCCATATCTGCACGCAACACTTTGTGCGTTACTTTTTGTTTCTTACGACACGAAGCCACAATCTCTTCCCCCCCCCCCCCCTAAGGGCTAATCGTCTCACACTGTGGGTAGGGCATTCCAAATAAAAAGAGCGAGGAGTGTAAAACAGATTTTTAGTGTAGTCGGATTGCTGTAAGTCTGAATGCACTCCTCGCGAGAAAAGACTCAATATTCTGCCTCACTTGTTTTTTGTCTGCTGATCCTTTTCTCTTATTCAGATATTCAGTTAGCACTTTGAACCTAACATATATTATTTGATCTTATTTATTTAAGCTGGCTCGGTGGCGCACTGGGTAGAACGTCCGCCTCACAGTTAGGAGGGTGCGGGTTCGATTCCACCTCCGGCCCTCCCTGTGCGGAGTTTGCATGTTCTCCCCGAGCCCGCGTGGGTTTTCTCCAGGCACTCCGGTTTCCTCCCACATCCCAAAAACATGCTTGGTAGGCCGATTGATCACTCCAAATTGTCCGTAGGTGTGAGTGCGAGTGCGAATGGTTGTTTGTCTCTGTGTGCCCTGCGATTGGCTGGCAACCGATTCAAGGTGTCCCCCGCCTACTGCCCGATGACGGCTGGGATCCACGAACCGGACTCTGCTGTGCATCGGGAGCGGCTAGCGTGCTATCACGCTTATTGTTCATTGATGTTGACTTCTTGTGTTATTTTTCCTGTGTTGTTTACTTGTATGTGCGTTGTGAACTCTGTCTTGTCACCCTGGGATAGTGAGAAACGTAATTTCGATCTCTTTGTGTGTCTTGACATGCGGAGGAATTGACAATAAAGGAGACTTTGACTTTGACTTTGACTTTTCTTTGTGTTTTATTTTAAGTGGGCCTTTTTACATTTGAACAGACCTTGTTATGTTGTTAATCTAACGAAATATAGACAATTTTTTACCTTGCCCACTGGAGGGGGGAGACAGTACACTTTTTTTTTTGCATAAGATTACGTGCACTCGCGTGCCAATACTGTTCCGACCTGTGCGTCATGGATAACTGAAACAGGATGTTCCACCTGTTGTTGGCACTAAGGACTATCATACCCCAATAAATGTTTTCGAATTTGTTGGGATTGCTTTTTTTCTTTTAAGAAAATATGGGATTGAAAAAAAATATTTTTTTAATTTTTTTTTTTTAATACATCATATTAACGTCATCTCGCGGGCCAGACAGAATAGATGGCGGGCCAAAATTGGCCCGCGGGCCCCTATTTGCCGACCACTGGTCTATGCAAAGGCACCTTTAACATGTTTTAAAAACCATTCAGAATGTTCGATTATATTCACCTGTATCCAAATAATATTATAGCATTTGAAATAAAATTTGTGTGTATTTCTCGGTCTTTCCTTCCCTTGTCATGAACAAGGATCACATGATAGGACTCCCCCCATTGTTTACCGATTGATGGTGTTTTATCTCCAATACTTCACATATAAGCATAATAGAGACAACGGAGCCCCCCCAAGTTCACCCCCCCCCCCCAAAAGTGCCAAGACAGAGCCGTGCAATTGCCAAAAGGGAGATTCTTGGGGTATGAAAATAATAATAATAATAAAATGTTACCTTTATGTTATTTGAAAATTAAAAAAGTTTAGGCTTATAACTATAGGTGTAACTTCGGTAGTAACATACTGTGTGCAAAGGGAAAATAAGAATTAGCATACCAAAGTAATAATCGTTCATGGGTTTTCCCATCCTAAAAATAAATTTTCCTACTGTTTTCTACCCTATAAAAAAATATGTTGCCGAATATATTATTAAAAGTAATTTTCTTTGCAACTTTCTTAGAATTTATTAAATTGGACACCCAAAACAGTATCAGTATATAGCCATTGATTTTCTCTCGATCCGGCTGTACCTTCCGCGCCTTCGTTTTGCGATGCTTCAGTCACTGGGGTACTTCTCACTGGTTCAAATGGCTAGCCTTGTACCTCAAGAAAGAAATCATACTCTTCTTCATTTTCGTCAGAAGGTGAAGAATCATCTGAGGGAGATTCGTCAGACGACATCGCTTCACTATTTGTAAATAAACGACATCGCTTCCACTTCTGTATCCACCATTATGCTTACATGGGCTAAGTAACTCGGCAACGCTCGGGCTCCTATAATCTACGTCACAGTCACTTCGGCAATTTCCGGGATGAACTTCAACAATCACATACAAACCGTTGATTTTTCATTGATTACTCCTCAATTCGCAATTTTATTCCAAAATTAACAACAGTTTCCAAAAATACAAGTCCATCTTTATCAAATACATTTTGGAACCCCATAGTGTCTTTACATGCCCTTGAAGCGTCAAAAAGGTGGGCGGAATAAAATAGTCGAATAACAATAGTGTGAAAGCCTTCGCCTTCACACAATAATAAAGGACAGGAATAACAATTGTGAAGGACAAAGTGTTACATAATCAGAGTTACAGATTTCACGGCAAAATAGCTTTTTGGATGGGCGGGGATAAAATATTCGGACAAAAATAATGTCAAACATGTTTAGGTTTTGAATAAAACAGTCTGCCAGCGGGACAAGTGCTTTTTAATATATATATATATATATATATATATATATATATATATATATATATATAAAGCAGCATTCTTTATATACCATACTGAAGAAATCAATAGCATGACCATATAAAAATAAAATTACATTTTTTTCCCCTCGTACATTTTTAACAAAATACCACATCTAGCACAAACCTTTTTTAAAGATCACCAGTAAAAATGTGGCAGACAAGTAAAATGATATAAGTGCCACTAAAATGATATATCATACATTTTTATTTAATTATATATTTGGTGAATTGTTTCATAAAAAATAAACTCAACCTACAGATAGTTGTTAAAAAGGCACAAAAAATAAAACAAACATTAAACAAATTGAGCAAACCATTCATCCATTCATATCTTTACACTTTAAAATAATTTCCCACAAAAGCTGACCAAATCCTGTGGCTGCTGTGTGCACACAGCTTCTCCTCATATATGTGTCAAGTGTTTGTTTACGTTGTCATGGCGACAACCTCTAATACCCTGCCAGTATAGCCAAGGCAAGAAAACATTTCAGGCTTTGATTAGCGCCTTATTCACAAGCTAGAGTGAGCTCTCCGTTTGGGCATGTCGCATGTTATTGATGGCGGGCGGAGTCAGTCACTCAAATGACGGCGAATACCCGGAACGCCTTCCCGCCGGGAGGATTCTGAAGACTGGATATAAAAAAGACAAAGGGAAGAGTCAGCTTCCGGCGTTTTACATCGCCACATAACGACGCTGATGACATATAGGAAGTCTGAATTTTGCCATTTCCCTCCTTTGATAAACTAGGTACTTCTCTTCACTTTTTTTTCCCCTCACCTCTACTGTATTTGCCAAGAAATGAATTATTCTAAGCAAAAAGGCATGCTTATTGCTCTCCCATAGGAACAATACGAGAGGTTATGAGCTGCCTGTATCTTGAAAAGATTAAATTCACAAAGCCGAGCACCGGGGCGAAAGAAAGTGCTCACTTTACCTGAAAGCGTTTAGTTTCCACCCCGATATGCAACCGACCCTTTCAATCTCCGAGCAAGCCTTTTTAATTAAATTCAAGTCACTACATTGACGACTTTGCTAGCACTACAATTTTTTTGTGTTACGCTAAAACACCACCTAGCATGAATTAAACACTACCGCTTTTGTCCATATGGCGCCGCCATAATCAACATAAACTTTAAATACCTTTCCGAGACAACGCCATTTTGGTTAGATGCGATATAGAGTTTCCGTTTGTCCGCCAGCATGACGTCGATGTATCCGCCCGCGTTGTTCCTGATCACCCCAGCGTGGACAGCCGCACGGCAAATACTGGATTTCTATGGGAACAAGACACACAAATGATTTGGTTCTCTTATACTCCGGCGTGCATGATCAAAATACTCACATCAGAGTATATCCTGGTACCGATTACTCTGGATATGTGCGGGTTCACCTCTAAACAGTTCCTTGGGCAGTATAACCTAGCAAGGGAACATATAAAACCTGTGACATGCTTATTAATGGCAAAAAGATATGGCGGATCATACCGTGGGCAATGTTTTGAAGGCCTTTGGTAAGGACACAGTTGTGCCACTGTGGTTTCACATGTGATCGCTTTAACTGCAAAGCAACATGGCAAAAATTGAGCAATAAGAAAGCATAGCCACATGTAAGCTCGTAGCATACCTGCCACTCTGGATACCATGAATGAATTAGCACTCTGATATTTCCTGTTCAGAAAAAGAAACATCACATTACATTAACTTTCTGTATTTTTTTTTTTTTGTTTTTGTTACCAAGACTTTTTTAATAATTTGAATTGGAAGTCTTACCCCAGTGACTGGACTCCATTCTTATTGGACTTAATGAAAAAGTCCATTCTTCCCTGTCTCGTTACATCCATCCATCCTCCGTCATTATCGATGACACCAGCGTGTAGACCGGCCCGGCACACGCTAGATTGCTGCAGAAATGAGATGACAAGACGTGAATGTTAGCCAGTAGCTTGAAAACATGGATGGGGGACTCACCATTTCATAGTAAACTGTCCCAACCACCTTCCCTGTAGAATCTAAACATCCTGCGGGGCATTCATATCTATTTGGGGGGAGGGGGGGGGGGGGGTGGGGGGGAAGATGTCTAGGCATTAACTTGGGCAGAAATTGTTTTATCCTTACCTATTACACGTAGTTCCTTTACACTGATCTCGAAGCTTGGTGTCACAAGTCACGAGCTGGGCTGCAAAAAAAAAAAAAAAAGAATATATATATGTATATATATTTTTTCAGCATGGTTATAAGAAGAAACATGTACACTGGACTTAGTCTTGACAGTGTTTTGTATGTGAGCCTGCTTGGCCTCCTTTTGGGTTGTCGAGAGGAAGCCACAGCAATTCTCTCTTTACCCTTTTGGGCTCGCCTAAAGCAGTGTTTCCCAAACTTTTTTCATTCACGGCACACCTTTTCATTGGAAAAAATCTCGAGGCACACCACCAACAAAAATCTGTTAAGCTTCTGTAAGGATCGGACAGTACAGCCATGTGCAGAGCGACCAGAATTTATTGTGAAAGGGAAGGGGATCGATGGAGTCTTGGAGCGGTGAACGGGCGAGGCTGTATTCGCTGAGCGTGGGTGGCTGGATGACAGGACTCGTCTCTTCCTTCTCTTTCTATTCTCTTTCTCTTCTCTTCTTTCTTTTTCTCTCTGCTCTCCGCCTTCACAAATAGGGAGTTCTCGAGGAGGCGTCGCAGCACTGCCCTGACATGCTTGATGTGTTCGGGAAGCGAACGGGAGAAAATGAGAATGTCATCCAAGTATACAAACACGAACTGACTGAGCATGTCCCTTAGCACGTCATTGATGAGGGCCTGGAAGACGCCCGGGGCATTGGTCAGTCCGAACGGGACCACCAAATACTCGTAGTGCCCACTCAGGGTGTTGAATGCTGTCTTCCACTCATCTCCCTCTCGGATGGTATGCGTTACGGAGATCCAACTTGGTAAAGATGGTTGCGCCCTGGAGACTCTCAAAGGCGGACGAGAGGAGAGGCAGCGGGTAGCGGTTCTTAACGTGATGTCATTTAGCCCCCGGTAGTCTATGCACGTCTTCCCGACGAGGAGGGTCGGATGATCCCTGCTGCCAGGGAGTCCCGGATGTACTCCTCCATGGTCCTGCGTTCCGGCGCGGACAGGGAGTATAAGCGGTCCTTGGGAGAAGAGGTACCGGGTTGCAAGTCGATGGCGCAATCATAGGAGCGGTGAGGAGGAAACGCAGTCGCCTTGGTTTTGCAGAAAACGTCTACGAGTTCATGGTAATGAGCTGGTACCTTGGAAAGGTCTGGATGGGGACTGTGCGGCGACTCTCCGGACGCGCTAGTGGCTGCCTTCAGGCAACAACGGTGGCAGCGATCGCTCCACTGCCGTACAATTCCCACCTCCCAGTCCAGCACGGGGTTGTGCTGGCGCAACCAGGGGTGCCCCAGAATGAGCCGCTGTCCTGAGAGTGGCACAAGAAAAAACTGAATGGTTTCATGGTGGTTACCGGAAATCCGCAACCCGACCGGCTCCGTGATGGAAGTAACTTCGTCTATCAGCCGACCATCGATGGCATGGGCGAAGGGCTCAGAGGCAGGAGTTTCACTCCCCATTGACGAGACAGCCCCAGGTCCATAATGTTGCCCTCCACCTCGGAATCCACCAAGGATGTCGCGTCTCTGTCACCCGCAGCGATCCGAACGAGAGCCTGTAGTGTGAACGCGCTGGCTCCAGGAGAATGCACGCCGGTCAAACCCACGCGGATTCCCTGATGTTGCGTGAGCGCTTGGTCTTTTAACGGACATTGAATCGCCCGATGACCCTCCCTCCCACAATATAAGCAAAAACCCAGCGTGAGGCATCAAGTGCGTTCCTCCGCGGGAAGGCGGACCCGTCCCAGCTCCTTTGGCTCAGCTGGTGGTGTGGTCGGTGGCTCTGACCCTGACAAAAGGAAATGGCGGCGTGTTTCACGCGACGCTCTCTGCTGACGCTCGCGCCGCTGTGTTCGGATCCGCCGATCAATTCAGGCTGCGAGGTCCATTGCCTCCTCCAGGGTTCGAGGGCGATCGTATACCACCATCCCGTCCTTCATATAGTCCGTGAGCCCGTGGAGGAAGGTGCTTACCAGGGCCGGGGGTGTTCCAATGACAGCTTCCTGCCAACGTCTGGCATATTCGGCCACCGAGCAACGACCCTGGCGCAGCGTCGCCAGCTCCTCAGCTGCATCCTCGGTGGCGGAGCCTAGATCAAACAACTGAAGCAGTTCCTCCACGAAGGCTTCGAACTTGTCACATGCAGAGGATCCTCTTTCATAGTGGTCTAGGCCCCACAGCCGTGCCTCGCCCGTGAGGTGGCTTAAAGCGAATCCCACCTTGGCTGGTTCGGAAGCAAAGGTGACTGGCTGAAGACCGAACATGATGCGGCAGTCTGTCACGAAAGCCCGAATGTACTTGAACTTCTCGAGGTCACCCAGGTGGGGCTCCGGAACATCAATGAATTGTCTGGTGTCTGGGACAGGGCGAGGCAGCGTCTACGGGTGAATTATGGAATGACAGCTCTTGGAGGCTGCCCAGGATCTGCGACATTTCTTGCCGTTGCTGCTTTATTTGATGTTGCCGTTGTTGGCCAATCAAAATCAGGGTTTGGAGATCTGCCGACAGGCTGCTGACGGCGGTCTCCGCTTGCTCCAGTCGGCACAATGCCGTCTGATCGCTCGCTGGCTGCATAGTGGTGGTCAGCTTGTACTGTAAGGATCGGACAGTGCAGCCATGTGCAGACCAGACTTTATTGTGAAAGGGAAGGAGATCGATGGAGTCTTGGAGCAGTGGACGGGCGAGGCTGTATTCGCTGAGCGTGGGTGGCTGGATGACAGGACTCTTCTCTTCTTTCTCTTTCTATTCTCTCTTTTTTTTCTCTTCTCTTCTTTCTTTTTCTCTCTGCTCTGATGCGGACAAGGAGATGACAAGACAAGCTGACAACTGGAGTTGCGCTGGTCACGCTAACATAGACTTCCTGATGAGCCAGCGCCAGGTGTCGGTGATCACGGTGATAGGGGGGTGTGGCCGAGCGACCGGCAGCGCCCACACGTGACATCTTCTATATTGAAATCAGTTAAATTACAACAAAAGACGTAAAGTTCTATTCCTAATAATGTATGGAGAGTGGAATAATTGGATATTCTTATATTCTTTAAATTGTATTTCTTTTGTAAATGAAAGTGACAGTTTTTGAAAAAGGTTTTAGACAGTGTAAGGAATAAACTATTGAAAGTGATTGTGATCAAAATCCAAAAGAATCAATATGACTTTGTTTACTGTTTTAGACTAGCGCTATAAATATTGTTACATTACGAACAAAGTCACTTTTAAAGACGCTCTGCTGTTCTGACAGCGGCTGAGTGGCTATCACAGTCGAGGTGTCTCGACTTGACTGTGTATTTTATGTTGGTGAAAAATGAACAATCGAGGTTCTCCCATTGAACTACATGCTCTGATTTCCATTGGACCGAAAACGCACCACAGCCGTAATAGCGTCACTGTTAGTAAAAGCACACAGCAACACACACATAAACTGAGTATGTGCTGATGCCACAACATGAAATCTCAAGATTCTCCGATTTGCCACGCATGCACGATTAGATGGCTGACCAGGCCTTGCGCTAACTGACCAGTGGTTTGGCAATCCTGTTTACAATGTGCTCCGTAATTAATGTTGGACAATTTCCCACGGCACAGCTGAACATCTCTCACGGCACACCAGTGTGCACAGGCACTTGGAAGAATCAAGCTGAAATAGTTACTCACGATCTGTAATGATACGACTGTCGGGATGAGTCAGGAAGATGACAGATAAAAAGCTCAAGAACATCAAAGCTCTTTAGGATTAATTACAAGCATAACAGTTCTGCCCAAAGCTTAATTTGTGCTTGTAAGCCATTATTGCTGGCTCAGCACTAATCAAGCAGCCGTTTGGTTTTGACCTCATTTCATAACAATACTAAGAGCCACCTCCCAAGCATTTTTCTTTTTTTTCAATGAAACAAAATCCAGAATCAACAGTCAAATGGCATCTTACACATCTGCTGCGTGTTGACCACTTCATTCTTTAGCGGGTTAACAGTGGGGGGCTTGGTGGCGGGAGCGGGAACACCGTCAGTCTCGGGTTTTGAAACCCGGGACCGGATACTCTGTGTAGCCTCTGGCTCGATAAAGTTGTTTTCCTCGGTTTCCTCCGGAGGGAAGTGGCTATCGTGACCTTTGAATAAAATAAGAAATCATCAATACAGCTAACAATTCTCCTTGGGGCTGACTGATATTGCGACACACACACACCTTTATAACAAAGGTTGTCCTTGCAGCCGCCTCCATAGCTAGGAGGACAAGCGGAACAAGGCACCCCGTGTTTGTAAGGTGCATGGCCCCACCAGTTCCCCCTATTTGGATCACAGAACCATTTGAAACTGCTTGCCAGAATAAAAAAAAAAATTAACAACTTACTTTGGCGAATAGTTGCACACAAGGTACACAGCCTTGGCCCAAATCTGTCCCCACACGTTCATGTTGTGGCACAAGTTGACCGCGCAGCCAATGCGACTGCTGGTGGCCCACACCAACTGTAAATAAAATGTGTATTTAATCTTTTCAAAAAAAATAAAAGGCAATATCCTGAAAATATGTTTTTAGCTATACCTGTGTATAATGCGTGCAAACGGGACCGGAGCATCGGAATGGGCAGTAAGGGTTACACTCCTGGGGGTAAGGAAAAGAGAAGTCTTTCACTTCATCATACCAGGCTTGAACGTGGAAGGTGGGGGGGCGATACCTGCGGGGAATCAGACCGGATAAGATTTAATATTCCAATTGTCATATTCAATGGTGGCTATTTATATTTAATGCCGGTTTTCCTTGTAGTGCCTTTTGACACAAAACGGTTCATTCGCTGTCGTGGGATTATTTTTTTTTTTTTGCTTCGCCACCCTTGAGTACACATTGCCGGAAACATCCTCCCTATCCAATTAAAACCCAGCTGCCTGTTTTTCTATTAGAAACCATCACATGCAGTCATCTTTATTTGGTTATTAATTTATTTCTTGAGTGCTTTGATTGCATATTGATAACATTTTTTGTATTTACCTCCCCCAGTGGGCGCCCAGATTCTGTCCAATCTGTGGCAGCAAGCCTGCAGGACCATGCTCCCACAGACACGTCTCGGCCCACTCCTCCGCCGTACGCTCCAGCTCGGTGTCCCATTCCTGAACGAGGTAGGCCAGATCACATAAAATGTTTTTATTTTTTTATTTATTTATTTTTTTTCATTAATGATATGTTGGAATTATTCATTACTACTCAGCTGCCTTGTCTCTCATAATATGCAAAAAAGGTAATACCCACCATATGTTTGTGATCAAGATTTGACTGAAAATTGAAAATTTAACTCTGAGGTGACTCCTGTTGCAATTTCTGCTTTTTTCTGGGAATGTTAAAAGTGCCCCCCCCCCCCCCCCCCACACACACACACACACACACACACACACGCTGACCTATATACCCAACATGCAAAATGTTACACTCACGCCAGATGTTGAACATTTTCTCTGAAGGACACCATATGCCAGATTTTAATGACACACCTTCACTCTCACCTTCAGTCTCTTAACCGGTTCCTGGAAGAGTCAATTACTTTATACGTCTGTGTGTGCGTGAGAGTTGAAATTGGTAACCCAAGCGGCCATGTCCCCACATTTCACACATGGGGCCATGGAATTTTAAAACTAATCTCATCCAAGACTCCCTACAACTTTTAACACCTGCTCCTCTGCCTCCATCTGTCACCCACTCGGGGTCACCCACTTGGGGTGCTCTCCAGAAACTTTGACTGCACCTCCAAACAGGAAGTCTGCAAGCCATGTAGCTTAATAAAAACAAACACTCATGAGAGCCCCTCCCCCCGGCATTTTATAGCGTCCGCGTTGAAACACTGACGTATAGCTCTGCACTATCGCTGACACTTATGAAGATCATTTGTCCACCAAAATGGCGTTGGCTGCAAACACGTGCCAGTGTTGTTTATTTCACCTAACACGTGATTTGCAGAACCCATCTGGTCACATTCCAAAAGGGTATGGACTCTTTGCGCATTTGGGTTTCCTGTTCCGTAATTAAATGTGCATGTCCAGTCCTAACTATTGTGAAACATGACGTGGCATTTACTTTGTGGTGGGACATTGTGATTTACTAGGAATGTTGTTACTGTGAGTATGTAATGTGAAAATGTTGCATGTTGAGTTTGTGAAGTTGTTACATGAACATTTTGGTTATCAAGTGAAATCATTTTTCTACCCTCCCGTGTTGTATAATGACAGAATGGGAACGAAGCCACGGGGGCAAGGGAGAGCGAGATGGCGAAGTAGAGAGCGAGAAGGGGAGGGGGGAGGATATGTGTGTGTGGTGGGTGAATTGTGTGAGGGGGTGAATTGATGTTATTGTAGAGACTCGGAGGTGATCGCCACAAATGGTCAGCCGGGTTTGAAACCAGAACTGACGGATGTGTGTGTGTTTGTGTGTGAGAGATGTTTGTCTTTGCATCTGCGTGCTAGCTGGCAGAGTAAAATGGAGCCACATGAAGTCTTCCCGAAGAGTGGCACTGGGAGCTTTTCTGAGAGGTGACAGCATTCCAGCAACACAGGCCAAAAAAGGAAATAAGATTCTTCATGTTGGCAGAATTTTCCCTTTTTTTATTTTTATTTTTTTTATTTATTTATTTATTTTTTTTTTTTTAAGAAACTCTACAGGGACCTATTTTTAAAATGACTTTAGGTACGCTTAGCCAGCGGGCTTAATTTACCAGGCATCAAAAAATGAGACAAACATGACGGACTGACAAACTTGACAAACTTTTAAATGACTTTCATTCACCATTGCACAAAAACAAAGAACACACAAAATGATATACATACTATATTATATAATTTTATGATATAACATGCGTAAAATTCTTTCATTCCTGAGCTCCGTCCATCCATCCATCTTCCGCTTATCCGGGGTTGGGTCGTGGGGGCAGCAGCTTTAGGAGGGACTCCCAGACTTCCCTCTCCTCAGCCACTTCATCCAGCTCATCTCGGGGGATCCCTAGGCGTTCCCAGGCCAGCTGTCGGGAGGTGTCCAGGAAGCATCCTGATGAGATGCCTGAGCCACCTCATCTGGCTCCTCTCAACGTGGAGGAGTAGCAACTCTACTCCGAGTCTCTCCCGGATGACCGAGCTTCTCACCCTATCTCTAAGGGAGAGCCCGGACATCTTGCGGAGAAAACTCATTTCAACCGCTTGTATCCGGGATTCTCGTTCTTTCGGTCACGACCCATAGCTCGTGACCATAAGTGAGGGTAGGAGCGTAAATCGACCGGTAAATTGAGAGCTTTGCCTTTTAGCTCAGCTCTCTCTTTACCACGACAGACCGGTACAGAGTCCGCATTACTGCCGACGCTGCACCGATCCGCCTGTCGATCTCGTGTTCCATCCTCCCCTCACTCGTGAACAAGACCCCAAGATACTTGAACTCCTCCACTTGGGGCAGGATCTCATCACCGATCCGGGGAGGGCATTCCACCCTTTTCCGACCCAGGACCATGGAATCGGATTTGGAGGTGCTGACCCTCATCCCGACCGCTTCACAGTCGGCTGCGAGCCGCTCCAGTGAGAGCTGGAGAGCATGGCCTGAAGAAGCCAACAGCACCGCGTCGTCTGCAAAAAGCAGAGACGCGATGCTGAGGTCCCCAAACCGGACCCCCTCAACGCCTCAGCTGTGCCTAGAAATTCTGTCCATAAAAATTATGAACAGAATCGGTGACAAAAGGCAGCCTTGGCGGAGTCCAACCCTCACTGGGAACGAATCCAACCAACTGCCGGAAATGCGGACCAAACTCTGGCATCGGTGAGACAGGGAACCACCCTTATCAGTTGGCTCGGCACCCCGTACCCCCGAAGCACCTTCCACAGAACCTCCCAAGGGACACGGTCGAACGCCTTCTCCAAGTGCAGAAAACACATGTGGACTGGTTGTGCGAACTCCCATGCACCCTCGAGGATCCTGCCGAGGGTGTAGAGCTGGTCCACTGTTCCACGGCCAGGACGAAAGCCACACTGCTCCTCCTGAATCCGAGGTTCGACCTCGCGACGGACCCTCCTCTCCTGCACCCCTGAATAAACCTTACCAGGGAGGCTGAGGAGTGTGATTCCCCTGTAATTGGAACACACCGTCCGATCCCCCTTCTTAAAGAGGGGAACCACCACCCCAGTCTGCCAATCCAGAGGCACTGTCCCCGATGTACACGCAATGTTGTAGAGGCGTGTCATCCATGACAGCCCCACAACATACAGAGCCTTTAAGAACTCCGGGCGGATCTCATCAACCCCCGGGGCCTTGCCACCGAGGAGTTTTTGAACTACCTCAGTTACTTCGACCCCAGAGATTGGAGAGTCCGCCTCAGAGTCTCCAGGCCCTGCTTCCTCAATGGAAGGCGTGTAGGTGGAATTGAGGAGGTCTTCGAAGTATTCTCCCCACCGACTGACGATGTCCCGAGTCGAGGTCAGCAGCACGCCATCCCCACTGTAAACAGTGTTGATGTTGCACTGCTTCCCCCTCCTGAGACACCGGATGGTGGACCAGAATTTCCTCGAATCCGCGTTCCGCTTGGCCATCCGTCAGCTGCTTCCAGAGTCCCGCAGGCCAAAACGGCCCGATAAGACTCCTTCTTCAGCTTCTGGGATTGCCGCCACGACAGGCACCAACGACCTTACAGCCACAGCTCCGGTCGGCCACCTCAACAATGGAGGCGCGGAACATGGTCCACTCGGACTCAATGTCCCCCACCTCCCCCGGGGTGTGGGAAAAGCTCTGCCGGAGGTGGGAGTTGAAGCTCTTCCTGACAGGGGATTCTGCCAAACGTTCCCAGCAGACCCTCACAGAGCGTTTGGGTCTGCCAGGTCGGACCGGCATCTTCCCCCACCATCGGAGCCAACCCACCACCAGGTGTTGATCAGTTGACAGCTCCGCCCCTCTCTTCGTCCGAGTGTCCAAAACATGCGGCCGCAAATCTGATGACACGACTACAAAGTCGATCATCGAACTTCAGCCTTGGGTGTCCTGGTGCCAAATGCACACCCTTATGTTTGAACATGGTGTTCATTATAGAAAATCCGTGTCGAGCACAGAAGTCCAATAATAGAACACTGCTCGGGTTCAGATCGGGGGCGGGGGGCGTTCCTCCCAAACACGCCCTTCCAGGTCTCACTGTCATTGCGCATGTGAACATTGAAGTCACCCAGTAGAACAATGGAGTCCCCAGAAGGAGCGCTCTCCAGCACTTCCTCAAGGGACCCCAAAAGGGTGGGTACGCTGAGCTGCCGTTTGGTGCATGGACACAAACAACAGTCAGGACCCGTCCCCCCACCTGAAGGTGGAGGGAGGCTACCCTCTTGTTCACTGGGGTGAACCCCAATGTGCAGGCGCCCAGCTGGGGGGCAATAAGTATACCCACACCTGCTCAACGCCTCTCACCGTGGGCAACTCCAGAGTGGAAGAGAGTCCAGCCCCTCTCGAGAGGGCGAGTACCGGTACTCAAACTGTGTGTGGAGGCAAGTCCAGCTATATCTAGTCGGAACTTTTCTGCCTCGCGCACCAGTTCGGGCTACTTTCCAGCCAGAGAGGTGACATTCCATGTCCCAAGAGCCATCTTCTGCAGCCAGGGATCGGACCGCCAAGGTCCCTGCCTTTGGCCGCCGCCCAGCTCACAATGCACTCGGCCCCTTTGGCCCCTCCCACAGGTGGTGAGCCCATGGAAAGGGGGATTTACGTTTCCTTTTCGGGCTGTGCCCGGCCGAGTCCCATGGGCGAAGGCCCGGCCACCAGACGCTCGCCTTCGAGCCCCACCTCCAGGCCTGGCTCCAGAGGGGGGCCCCGGTGACCCCTGTCCAGGTGAAAGAAATGAGTCCATATATGTTTTTCTTCATAAGGGGCTTTTTGAGCCGTGCTTTTTTTGGCCCCTCACCTAGGACCCTTTTGCCATGGGTGACCCTACCAGGGGCATGAAGCCCCAGACAACATGGCTCCTAGGATCATTGGGACACGCAAACCCCTCCACCACGGTAAGGTAGCGACTCACGGAGGAGATTCCTGAGCTCTACTGACAAAACAGTGCAGCAAGTCGTTTGATTTTGTTCCTCCCCCAATCTTATTGTTTTTTTTTTTTGACATTTTCCTCACCTCACTTGATTTTTGAGCCTTTCTCATCTGCCGTTGAAATCTTTGAAAGCCTCTCTCCTTCCAATTCCTCAAATCTCTGTGTATCATCTTTCGACCTGTTTCTGTTTACCTATTCTTTGCTAACTCTCCCTCCAACCTCACGTCCTCTTGTTGCTCTCCTCCCCATAATTCACCCCTGGGTGCCCCCTTGAATGTTGAGAAGAAGAAAAAAATAGCAAAGAAAAGCAAGAAAAAACAGCTAACTGCAACAGGAGACAGTAGAAAAGAGCCATTCACTGCTGGTTGCTGGCTCAGCATTTCTCCACATGAGTGTGCTTCAACAAGAGACCTGCCAAGCCCCAATTCATTCACACACACACACATGCACACACGAACACACACACAGTCTTCAAATCCAAACTCTCAATTATACAATTACATAGTCCAGCAATTGCCCCCAGCAGGAACTGTTTATTTTCCTTCACCGTGGAATAATACTGCCTTTTGTTCAGTAGATCTTTAAGTGGGCCATTAAAAAAAGTCATTACTTTCTGAATGCTGTATTGATTTTTAACGGGCCCCAATTCTGTTGGTGGCGGTCGGGCGGCAGCTACACGTGTAGCGTGTTTGCAAGCGTTCCAGATGGCCGTGTGTGTGTGTGTGTGTGTGTGGGGGGGGGGGGGGGGGGGGGGGGGCGTGCGTGCGTGTGTGCGTGCGTGCGTGTGCGTTCGGGGAGAGACAGCTGCTAAAACAAGCCGAGGTGAAAAGTGATCTTGCAGGTTGTGCATGAGTACACACACACGCAGGTATACCTGTTCACATGGGGACGAAGAGGCTATAGTCAAACATGTGATAGTAAAATTATGCATTTATTGGCATGATGGTGGATTTTTTTTTTCCTCTGATAAAACAAAAGTCACATGTTTAGGTATTAATGTGTATGACGGTGTTGAGTGAGACTAGTGCCCGCCGCTCTGGTGGCAGTCCCAACATTGTACGGCCCCACAAGTACACTTATCAAGTTCAGACTGGGGTCACTTATGCCGCTTTTCCACCGCTAGGGGTCGGTTCAATGAGGAGTCTTTGATTTTCCACTTCAGAATAGAACATTACGTTGCATTCATACAACAATGGAGAGAAATGGTAAGAAAGTGGTGACTGTGGAGAATAATAGTGTAGCATGTGGTAGTAGACGTGTGTCAGGGGGAAAAAATTCTGTGAGTAAAAGAATCCCCCAAAAAAGGTTTATCATTGCTCATAGATACTTCAATAAGGCATCAAAGCACTACTTGTGTCTAAATTAAGCCTCTCAAATCACTTCCACAGTGTTCCTTGGCAGCAAGATGGTGGCAAAGCACTACTTCTATTGCCTTGGCCTCACCACAAAACAGTGACGAAGCTACTTTTTGCGGAATTAGACATGCTTAATTGGCACTCACCATGTACTCTATGTTGGAGGCTTGCGGGTACACCTGACTTCGGAGCTTGTTGTGCAGGTCCAGTATGAGCTGGGCGTCACTGGCAGCGATGGCCCTCCTCCCCCTCTGCTTGGCCTCCCACCGCTCGCCATCCTCGTCCAAGTACTTGTCCAGAATCTGCTGCCAGCCCGTGGAGTTGTGTGGCATCGCCATGGAAACGGCCCTCTGGGCGAGCGATAGCAGCAGGAGGAGCAGTGGAGGCAGCCGGGACACACCCCTTGGCCGGTTTGATGACACGCGTCTCATTTTTTTTTCTTTTTTTAATCTCAGTGTTGACGCGCACCCCCAGAAAATGCCAAGGTGGGATGGATGTGGTGTTAGGATGGAGATACACTCGTCAGCATTGGATTCGGTGACCTGGCAAGAAAAAAAAAGAACAATTTGCATCTGACATCCTCTGAAATGTCAGACATTTTACTTCCAGCTCAATATAAAAGTCTTTTAAATGGGACCATCTGTCCTCTGCTCTAATTAATATAATTGGAATACATGCTAACAATGTTTTTTTTTTAAATGTCAGCATTGTATCCAATGCTGTACGATACTGTGGGAGAAGTTGAGCCAAGTCCTTCAAGGTTGCATGCTGTGTTCAGAGATTGTCACGAGTCAAAGCAAACATCAGCAATCACTAGCATGCACAAGGAGCAAAGCGGCTGCTTTGTACAAAAGGAGTTTTTCATTCCAATTTACCTTCAAATGGATCCAATTGAAGTCCACTGAATGAAAGCCTGGCAACAAATAAGAGTTTGGAGCAGTTAGTTCTAAATCCACCTTCAAAGGTGGAATGACGTGGAGAGCTCAGTGACTCTAAAATTTGCTTGTCCTTTTCTGGAGTTTGCACCTTTGACTCTTCGAGGTTTTTTGCACCAAAGCCTCTACAAGCATCGCTTACCAACATTTTATCCTCCGCTCAGCAGCTCTCCGGCATGGTGCTGCCTCTGGCCCCACCCCCTCCAGCCCACTGCCAAAATGACCAGAGCACTGTTAGCTTTCCCTTCAATTTGTCCTATATTAGCATTTATTTTTGACAGAAAAGTGCAACATTTTGCGGTTGAATTTTTATTATATTTAAAAAAAAGATATCTTCATTGATTTTTAATGTATTTTTTACCCTTTATCATTTTATTAATTTATTTTGTGTGTGGTGGTTCACTTTCCTAACCAGGATGCATTCAGGTTGAAAGAACATTTTTAGTTTCAATTCCTCCCATTGCTGACTTTGTCGAGAAATGTTAATCCAAACCAGAGTTTTGCCGTCTTGATGGGGCAGGGCACTGAGAGTGGTCCATTTTCTCCTAAATGTTCACAGGTGACTTCTCTCGGGGGGGGCGATTAAAACAAAAACCAGCTCTCTGTTAATTCCAAAGGCCCAACCTGTCGTCAGCCCCCCCCCCCCCCCCCTTCAAGAGCGAATTCCAGTAACATAATGGAAACAGGCACGTTTTGTCTTTTGTCATGTGGAACCTTTTGTCAATTACACCAAGATGCATCATTAGCTCAAATGAACAGATCATCTTTAATCTCATGCATGCAGCCATTGTTAAATCCCCCACATTTCCTCCCTCCTCTTTTGAACCTCACGAACCCTGCAGAAAGAATCGTCCGTGCCAGACACAACAACTTCAACAGCACTTTTGTTTGGCATGCCTTATCTGCAGCATCTGCTCTGTAAATAATGCTTTAGGTTGGACTGAGGTCAGAGCTCTTTCGAACAGCATCGGGGTGAGCATGAGAGAAAAAGGACATCAAGGTCATCTTCCAGATGAGACAGTATCAGCAGGGGTGGTTATCACAGATGCACACAGTATGCCATAGTGAGAATGGCTTAGTTGCCTCTGCCCCCTTGTGGTAAAAATATGTAATTGCATAGTCCAACGCAAAGACGAGGGATAATCGCAGGAGTATTTATTCATTATCCTATTTGGGCACTCTTTGTAGGCGGCTCGGTGGTGCACTGGGTAGCACGTTCGCCTCACAGTTAGGAGGGTGTGGGTTCAATTCCACCTCCGGTCCTCCCTGTGTGGAGTTTGCATGTTGTCCCCGGGCCCGCGTCGGTTTTCTCCGGGCGCTCCAGTTTCCTCCCACATCCCGAAAACCATACTTGGTGGGCCGATTGAGCACTCCAAATTGCCCATAGATGTGAGTGCGAGTGGTTGTTCGTCTCTGTGTGCCCTGTGATTGACTGGCAACCAGTTCAGGGTGTCCCACGCCTACTGCCCGATGACGGCTGGGATAGGCTCCAGCACACCCGCGACCCTCGTGGGGACTAGCGGTTCAGAAAATGGATGGATGGATGGATGGATTGTTGAGACGAGTTGGAAGCCGCACCTTCTCTGCCTGGGTGTGTCTCAGCCACAGGAGCTCAGAGACAGTTTCAAGACCCTTATAATTGAGTCCAGCAAAGTCATGGAAGCAAATGAGGATGTGGAGACCCAGTACCTTGCAGAGATGGAGCTCGGGGAGGACCCTGATGAAGTTCCAGGTTTGAGCGAACAGCAAAAGGCCGATATTGTGAAAACTGCAGACGGGTGTGAGATGAAACTGAAAGAGCTGAGGGACCTCATTCAAAGGACACTCTGGGCTAACTTCGGAGAAGAGGAAGTGACGATGGCAGTAGAGGCTGCAGAGAAGAAAGTAAAGACTGTGATGTCCCTTGAACCTGATGGAAGTAAAGAGGCCTTTGACTTTCTGTTTGATTACATGGAAAGATTGATTAAGAGAGCAAAGGAGCTGCACACACAGTGGAAGTGTTGGGCCCCTCCCGCCGAGCAGAAAGACTTCCAACGGCGTGTGAGGGAGCTTGAAAGCATCATTCCAAAGTTAATGTCCAGAAAAGCATGGTTCATTGGAGCAAAAGCTAAAGAAGATGTTGAAAGAAGTGTAAGTGCAGCTTCCATCAGCTACCCAACAGCCATTAGGCTAAAGCCAACCCCCCTCCCCAAGTTCACTGCATCAGGCGAGACTTTCATCGCTGGAAAAGAGACTGGGAGGCCCTTCAGAGGCAAGGAGAGCCCACTGGGTCAAAAGAAGTTAAAAAGTTCCAGCTCCTTGACAGTTTGGATGAGAAAATAATGAGAGATCTTCGGCTGATGACCTATAACACAGCAGACGACATCTTTCGGGTCCTGGAGAACCGGTTTGGAAGTCAAACAGCGATCGCCATTGAAATAGTGGAGGAGCTCCAGAGACTTCCACCTGTTAGAGGCCACCAGCCCAAGAAAGTTGTTGAGCTCATCCAAGCTGTTGGAAAAGCCCTTCAAGATCTGAGTGACCTTGGTGAAACTGATGCTTTAAAGAATCCTCTGGTGACAAAGTCAATAGAAAGCAAGCTTCCTGATGCATTGAAGAAAGAGTGGCTTCTCTATGCAGCTGGGAGAAGTTGTCCTGATCCAGAGACGCGGTTTGACAGTCTTCTGACCTTCCTCAAGAGTCAAGAAAGCATTTATGAACAGCTGGACCAGTTGAGGGATGAAGAGCCATCATCCAGGAGAGAGCGGCCTGAGCAAAGGCAAGCCAGAACTAGAGCCTCAAGCCAGTCAAGTAGCCACCTCTCAGGATGCATCATCTGTGGGGACAGTAAGCATAAGAGGAAGCTGTATTTCTGCAAGAAATTCCGGGTGCTCAGGCTCACAGAGAAAAAGGAGGCAGTGCGGAAATTGGGCGCCTGCTGGAAATGCCTAGAGATCCATGATGGTGATAATCACTGCAAGACAACATTCCTGTGTAAAATTCCTGAGTGCGAGGATCAAGGAGAGCATCATTTCTACCTGTGTCCCAATGCTGAACCATCCAGAGGCAGCATGGCCCAGAGGAGGAGCAAAGGCAGCACAGTGGGAGGTGGCGAGAAGGGTTACACTGAGGCCCAGGAAGAATTCTTCAAAAAGCTCTCACCTGAATTAGTCCAACAGTGCCGGGACGCATTCTGCAACACAGTAGCAAGAACCTCCCACGCTGCGAAGATGCACTCAAGTCTCCTGGCAGAGAGCGGCCTAGTGGAGTGGCCGGTCATCATGATGCTGTTGGAGGTAACTGCCAATGCTGGGCAGAAAATTGGGACTTTGATCGACCTAGCATCCGATACCAACTATATCACCCATGAGGCCGCAGGGCAGCTCAATCTTAGAAGTGAAGACGTCACGCTTGTGGTTCATGGCGTGGGAGGCATGAAAGTCTTGGTCAAAACCAAACGATACCTCCTAAAAATCCGTATCACCACCCCAAAAGGCACTCTCAAGTCCCACCAGCTAGTTTGTTATGGCTTAGACAGCATAGCAGACATCCACAGGCATGTGTCAGCCGGAAAACTGCAAAGGTTCTTCCCAGACATCCCACTTAGTGACCTGACAAGACCAAAAGTGATCCAGCTTCTTATAAGTCACAAAGAGGGGCAGCTGGCTCCACAGAAAATCCGCACGGTGGGGGACCTCGTGCTGTGGGACGGACCACTAGGGGAAACAGTTGCAGGCACCCATCCTGAGTTGTTTGAGGAGGTCACTGTCTCAGCCCGCACGTCAAGGACGCACTTTGCTAGATCTATGAGGACTGCTGCTGTGATGTATGAAGAACACACCTGCAAAGTCCCCATTCAACCTCAGAGATCCCGCGTCAAGCAGCTGCTGTGCGAAGTGAAAAAACAAGTGGAGTTCTGGTTCGGAGACGTCAACCTCCACAAGGACCGCTTTCTGAGAAAGCTCATTGACGAGTCGGATGACGGCTATGTTGATTTATCCGTGGTGGCGAGCTTCAATCGCATGAAGAAGCTGACGAGCGACACTAAACTGATCGCCCGGGCTCTGAAGAATTCTTCCGTACTGGAGGTGAATTTAGAGGGTGATAAAGTGAGACGGCAACTTCCCATCGGAGATGTTCCACCTGACGTGGACAGCCGCACAGTCTACGTGGAGCTCCTGCCCAAGGACGTGACTCACAGCTGGATCGAGAAGGTCTTCTCTAAATGCGGGACCGTCGTCTACGCTAGCATCCCCAGATACAAAACCACCAACGATCCCAAAGGCTTTGCCCTTGTGGAGTTCGAGAACCCAGAGCAAGCCCAAAAAGTCATTGAGATGCTCAATAACCCTCCTGAAGATGCTCCTAGGAAGCCGGGAATATTTCCCAAGACTAAGAAGGGGAAGCCCATCAAGATGACTGAAGACAATCCATCTTCAGGTGGCGGCGGGGAGGAAGAGAAGAAAAAGAAAAAGAAGAAGAAAAAGAAGCTGCTGCCAGAGGAGGCCAAAGTGGCGCCGATGGACGGCGAGCCGCCAGTTCTGCAGCAGCAACAGCAGAAGAAGAAAAAGAAGCAGCAGCAAGGCTCAGATGCCGCAAGTCAGAAGACGACGGGTAAAATCTCGGAGAAAAAGAGACGCCGCTCGCGGGTGGTGGACGAATCGGAAGCGGCGCTGCCCGCCAAGATGAGGAAGCTCGAGGAGAACGATGAGGTCGAGTTTGAGAGCAATCCGCCACTAGAGGGTGAGCATGGGAAAGAAAACCAAGAAGACCCGCTGGTCAATGCAAAAGAGAGTGCCGGGAAGATGCAGAAGAAAGTATTTACATCTGCACTCACAAGAGCTCAGGTGAATAACCTGCTGGCATTGCTGCCCGAAACCTGGTGGATGAAAGACGGTTCAGCAACCTGACCCGCCTGGTTAAGGTTGTCGCCCAGGTCTGGAGGGCAGCAAAGCATTTTGCAGCCAAAGTGGGAGGCAGTTTCATTGGGTGGAGATATTACTGTGACAGAACGTCAAGATGCTTTAAGAGATCTTTTTCTTGCTGCACAAGAGGGCGTGACCTTTCCAACCACCACAACAGACCGGCTGGTAGTCTTTAAGGAGGACAAAACTGGGTTATTGGTTTGTGGTGCGAGAGTCCAGGCTTTCAATGAAGACAGGGTTAGTGTTCCCCTCTTACCATACAGTGCTTGGATTTCAACATTGCTGGTTCGTGAAGCCCACAGCGAAGGTCACGAGGGAATTGCTGCGACTCTGCTGAAAGTGAGAAAGAGAGCATGGGTCATCAAGGGATGACGAATTGCTCAAAAGGTCATTGATAACTGTGTGATCTGCAAGAAAGCTAGAGCTAGAAGATGCCAGCAAGTGATGGGTGATCTGCCCCAGGAGAGAACCAGGCCGGCAGCTCCATTTGAGTTCACAGCAGTTGACCTGTTTGGACCATATCAGGTCAAGGATGATGTGAGGAAAAGAGTCAGGTTGAAAGTTTGGGGACTTGTATTCTGCTGTATGGCCAGTAGAAGCATCCAAGCATCCTACATCCAGCATCCAGAGGGATCATCAGTCCACAATTCTTCACCGGGATGTCCGACGACTGGTGGTTTTGCTACCAGTGGAAGAGCAGACAGAAAGCCCAAAATAGAAACCCTGACCACAAGTCATTGTCTGCGATCTTTCCAGCGGTTTCCGTGGGAAGATCGAGTGGGAGGTGTTGAGACGAGTTGGAAGCCGCACCCTTTCTGCCTGGGTGTGTCTCAGCCACACCCAAGGAGGCAGGCTGTTGAGAGCACCAGTTGGGGTTAATTAAGAGGGAGAGTGTTGGAGCTCACGGTAACCCTGCCATGATTTGGACAAGGCAGCATTTCCAAAGGGCAGGACTGCAGCGGAAAGCTTGGAAAACGAAACAAAAGAAGGAGCCGGTGAGCCTCTGGACATTTGAACATGGGGCTACAGCTCGCATCTGGGTGGCTTTGGAAATTAATATGTAAAATTGATACGGGTTAGGATTGTGCTAAACATTATGGTGAAATCGTGGTAAATTATGTGGTGTATTTTAAAAAAGTAAAAGCTAAAAAAGAAATCGGGAAAAATGTTTGTGTATACTTACCGGGTTGAAAGCTGTTTGGCTAAGTCATCCTGACTTAGTATTTAAAAATTAAGTATTTGATTTTGGGTTATATTGCTTGATTATGGTTTAGAGTTTGACCATATATTTGTGTTTATTTTAAGGTTTTTCACCTGTGTTGGCTGTGTTGGCTGTGTTTGGCTGTGTTTGGCTGAAGATGAAAATAAACCAAAGACAAGGAAAAAAAAACAGTCATGATCACTGAGTGAAGTCCAGTTCAAATCCTTTTGTCCAAGCGCCTTTCAAGTGGGGAGCTGCAGTTTAACCCCACAAAAGTGTGGGCCACTTGACATGGATGGATGGATGGATGGATGGATGGATGGATGGATGGATGGATGGATGGATGGATGGATGGATGGATGGATGGATGGATGGATGGATGGATGGATGGATGGATGGATGGATGGATGGATGGATGGATGGATGGATGGATGGATGGATGGATGGATGGATGGATGGATGGATGGATGGATGGGCACTCCTTGTCCTCACAAATCACCAAGCTAGTAAAGTGTGTAGCCCATTACGGGTTTTGATAGAAAATTCTGTAGTAGTTACATTATACCAGTAGAGAGCGCTGTTGACCATTCAGTATGTCAAACTGCGTAGACCTCAGAGCACCGCTAGGTGTCACTGTTTTTAAAACATGAGGCTGTGAGAAATATACGTGTTTTAAGTTGCAAAAGCGAGACTGAGGGGTTAATATATTTTTTTTTTTTTCCATCAAACCTTCAATTAACTTGTTGACCAAATTGAAGAAAAAAAAACTGCAGAACGGAAGCTTGGCAGAGTAAGGCCTGGAGTTTTGATTTAGAAACATTTACTTGTATGTGTGCGTCACTTGCCCACACTTTCCTGAAAGTTAGGACGGTATGTCATAACCAAACAAGGTTGACGGACAAAAATAGACACCTGAGACCCTGCAAGTGATTTGTGTACGTGAAGAATTTAATTTGTTTACGCTAGTCAGGGGCATCCTTCTTTAAAAGCAGCGCGAGTGCAAAAAAAGGTGCACCCACCGTTGGCCGCTCTGCTCGGAGAGATTTACAGTCGCAAAAGGGCTTTAACGTGGTTGTGCCAACATTGAAGGAGGTTACCGAAACATGCTCCAAATGGCTGACATCAAGCTCTGGGAAGCACATGTCAACACCATCATGCGAATGCATGCACATTGGGACGTAAAGTACGGAACATTCGATGGCTTTCTGTGTAGCACGTCGAGTAGAAAAGGTCAACTTTATTACTCCGTGCAAATTGAGTGGCCTCTAGATTATGCTTGAACAGCTGTATTAAAAAAAAAAAAAGTCCGTTGTAAGTGTGCCCATTGAATCCTGATTATGCCTACATGACCAACCCATCCATCTTTTGTTTGGCTCCAAACACACAAGAGCTTTCCAACGCAAACGAGGCGATTCCTCGAAATCTTTAGTTTGCTCGATTGCAGGCATTGTTCAAATGCAGGAAATGGATTCAATCCTTCATGTGATGCAAAGTTTTGCTGCATCAACCCGCACGGCTGTGTATTACATTCCCATCTGTCGTTTGTCCACCTGGGCTCACACGTGTTCATCTAATGAATAAATCATTTGGCCCAGTTTGTTTGTTTGTTTGTTTGTTTGTTTGTTTGTTTGTTTGTTTGTTTGTTTGTTTGTTTGATAGTCTGCAGACATCAGGGCCAAGTTTTAGACGGACCCAGACATACCTTGCGGTCCCAAACGGGGCAGATGAAGAAGGGGGGCAAGCAAAAACATCTGCAAAAATCCATTCCAGACTCAAATTGTGAATGAGCAATTTTTAAAAAAGTTGTTTATTCCCACTTCCTGTTGAAGTTTATTGTTAAACTAAACAACCAAAGCGAATGAGTTTTGTGTATTTTAAAATAACCACGTCGTAGCTGGTAAATCAGCTAGCTTAATGCTAATGATGGGAAATGCTATAGAGTGCTAATGAATGGCATCAATATAATGGGGACACATTTGAACACAAACAGTGGAGCAGCACATGTAGATAGATAATTTAACTGTAATCTTGAAATTTAAAATCTTAAAATTTTGTTTTTTTAAGCAACATGTTAGCATTGAGTTGTCCAGTGTGAATTGTTGCGTACCAAGCCTCTAGCCTTTCATTTTAAATCCCTTTCTACTGTTATCAACACACATTTAAACCAATTTTTAAACCATTTTATTAACCATTTCAAAGCAAGAGAGCAGTTCATTACATAAACAGCCTGTAGTCAGTGCGGAACGTTTCCTGTTTTGTTATAGTTATAGCAATACCCTCTTGTTTTTGACTTGATCAGTTAAATGTGTTCTTTACATTTGAAAAAAATATATTGTACTAGTGCTTCATAGCTAACGAACTGCATACTGTTACTTGCCTCGCTATATGTACAATCCTTTCATAAAACAATAAAAAAAATGAATACCATTTAAATATTTCCCAATATAAAAATGAATAACTTGCACATTAATTGTATTTTAAGGACACTCAAGATAACATTATTATGTACACAAACCAAAACAAACAAAAAAAAAAAGATATTTTGGACATTTACAAACAATGAAGGTGCACTTTAGTGTTTTTCTCCAAAACTGCTTCACAAAGACAACAGTGGATCTTTCCAATATCAAAACAAAATGGATATTAAATATTCCAATATACAGTACAACACATGAAATTATTATTAAACAGATAAAGGGTCCGATATGTTGTGCTTTAGAAACATCGTTTCTAAACATTAGAGTGAAGGGTAATCTGGAAATTCCTGAACTGGGAGATACATTTGAACTTGTAAGTGCACTTTTGCCAATTCCTCACCGGCCCAAAATAGACGCCCGAGGATGACACGGGTGGTGTTGCCACGCTGGTGTTTGAAGTTACATCCCAACATTCTGACAAAAACAAGAGCACACAACACGAAGGTGTGATGCCCTTATAGCAGCACCATAGCGAGCGCACATGAGCAGCTATTGTCATGTAGGGGCCTTGAATGCTACATTGTTCAAAAGTACATAGCACCGCATGTGAATGTGTGTGTGTGTTTTAAGGACCCATCTCCATATAAATTACAAAAAATAAATCCAGGCAGGTACCAAAAAAAAAAAGTCTTGTAAAGCGAAATTAATTTACAGTTCATGTACACATCGTTAAAATTGTCTGCTGCCTTCAATTGCGTCTGTCTTTAAATACGCCATATATACAAATTAGACTGGTCCATGTGCAAATCCTTCCACCTTTCGATGGTGTCTCTGTGGTAGTGTGGCTGGCCTTGTTTATTTGAACCAGTGCAGGTAGTTTGTCTTCAGAGCAGGGAAACACATGTTGTTGCTGCATGAACCGCCGTAGCTGGGGGGGCAGGCAGAGCAGGGGACCCCGACTTTGTAGGGAGCCTCTCCAATCCAGTTGCCCCTACAAGACACAACATTGTGAAAAGAGCCTGAAAAAAAAGTGGGCCTCAACATTGCTACAGATGCAGAAATTGGGAATTTTTTGTTAGGTTCAGTTCGTTCGGATTGGTTAGCTAGATTATTTACAGTATCCTTCAAAGTGTTTTTTTGCTCTATTTATTCTTCCCATTTTAGGGCAAATTGAGAACTTAAGTACTGTTGTGAACACAATAAATTAAAAAAATAAAACTGTCATTTGTGTTCAGAATGCGTAATCTCCCGGCTATAAATCCACATTATCACAGTTGGATACTGTTGTAGCGCTTCCAATGTAAAACAGGCAAATTGCAGCTGAGGCTAAGGCAGACTTAAGTGATGAATAGAGTTAATCCGTGATAAAAGATAGGTCATGTCGACTCTCGCATGCCAAACAGATAGATCATCATTGGGCAGCATGCCTTACATATATCTCAAACCAATGCGATTAAATAACCTCACCTATAAATCCAAATTGGCTTTAATTCTTGTAATTCCCCCATCCCCCTTTTAATTTTTTTCTTCTTCTCACGAACTCTTACTTGTAGCTGTTCACAGACTTGTATTGAAATGATCCGAGTCCACCCACCCAGCGACACGGGTGGCATTTCACAGGTCGGCACCGAGCGGCCCGACTCCAATCCCGTCAGGTTAACAAGTTCATTGGTATAAGCGGTATGTAGCAACATGACTTACTTTGGCGAGTAGTTGCAGACTAAATACGTGGCTCGTTTCCACACGGAACCCCAAACGTTCATATTGTGGCACGTGTGAACGGCACAGCCCACTTTGTTGGACGTGGCCCAAACCATCTACAAAACAGACAGCGTAAAGGTCATTTAAGGTTCTTTATGTTCTTCTTTTTCTTCTCCTACCTGGGTATAATGGGTGCACATGGGACCGTAGCATCTGAGGGGGCAGCGGGGGTTGCAGTCGCGGGGGTAAGGAAAGGAATAATCTTTGACCTCGTCGTACCACGGCTTCACCAGCTGAAGGATGGAGCGATACCTGTGAGGAGAAGACCGTCACAACCTCACACTTGGTTATCAAACATTGGCCTTGGTGAGTGACCTTGCACGAGGAAAGTCAAGAGAGACTGGCCACATGGGTCAAGCTTGAAAACATGGCTTGTGTTTATTTGAGGGGGTCACACGAGCATTCCCTCGGCAGCCTCCAGGTCACCGTTCAAGGGCAAGAAAAAGGAAAGGGGGGGACGTGCAAAGCAACGACCGTGACCACACAGCAGCATCGTCCCTGCTGAGAGCGCTGCAGCAGATGTCGCTCGGGGAGGGTGAAAGGGTTCAGAGTTCACCTACCGTCCCGTCCTGACGGAGAGGTTCTGACCCAGAAACCTAAGGAGATGAGACGGGCCGTGCTCCCACATGCAGGCGTGGGCCCAGCTCTCAGCTGACTTGGCCAAAGTATCATCCCACACCTGGACACACACATGCATGGAAAGCATTACACACAAGTCAGGTCAAATAAAAGCACAAGATCCGTGCCGTCCAGCACTCAGATGTGAGATAAGGCATCCACCAAAACGGTTGCATAAGAGAAGTGATCCGACTGGCAGCCGTTGTGCAACTGCGAGAGACCTTTTTCTCTTTCCCAGTGCTGAAGGGAAATTGCCAATATGGAGCCTCTCATCCAATGATGACTTTATAATGAAAATGACAACAAGAGAAAAGCAGCACTTTTTAGAGTAAGAAACCATATTTGGAGAAAAAAATGATCCATTTTCAATTGTTAAAAATTGTTGTTAGTAAGATACTGATAACTATAAAATATAGAAAAAATATTCTTACTTTTTTTTAATTTAGGGTCAAATAAAATGGCATGGAATAAATAATTTGAACCTAAGCTGATTTACTGTCATCATAGCATTAAATATTAATTGCTATTTTACATTACAACAACCCATTTTACTTTTTGCTTTAAATGTCTGTTCGTGACAAGTCACTCATACTAAAAAATGGCATTTATCTTTCCCCCTGCAAGTCAACTCCATCATCTCCGACTCACCATGTATTCCATGTTCGACGCCGGGGGGAACGCCTTGCCCCTCACTTTGTTATGGTAATCAAGAATAGCCACCATGTCGGTCTGACTAATGTAACGCTTCCTCCTGCTTTTAGAAGACCCGCCGTCCGTCCCGGCGTGTATGTTGCTGAAATTGGCCGCGCGCAAAGCGAAGGAGGGCGCAGCGGTGACAGTGGCTGTCAGTGCATTTGCTCCATAATGCACGCACAGCAAGATGAACGCAAGAAAGTGAGCAAGCTGCATGTTTGCTCTTGCTATAGATATCCTTCGCGTCGTAGGTGGATCTGCAATGAGGGTGAATAAAAAATTGGCTCAGTGCGATGTTTATATAGTTCATTACATTGTAATAGCGCAATAAATGATCGGCTTACCTTTCTCGTTCAGCCCTACCAAATGAGAGGAAAGGAAAGGAAGAGCTAAAGTTGTGCTTGCGCGTAGTTTGTGAAGATTTGCAAACTATAAGAAGTATTCGGGAGGAGATGATCTCGACGGGTTTATATATCGTCTAGCCAGTGGACGATGCAGGAAGTGCACGAGGAGGGAGAGGACCTACCCCCCCCCCCCCCCCCCCTCCTCACGGTCACCTGAAATGCAGCATCATCCGTAGACTTTAATCATCAAATAATACGTATAATTAATTAATTAATTAATTAATTAATTTGCATTGCACCAGAAGGTCAGCGGTAGCTCTTCAATACAAAGTTCAGCTTTTTTCTCCTTAAGAATCAATATTTTAATAAATGCATAGAAATAGAATATGTATGTATAGGTACAAAATGAATGCTGTTAATTTTCCTCATTTCTACTTTATTCCATATGTGTCAATAAAAAGCTCGGTGTATTACTTTTTAATGTTGGATCCCATATGGATTGTGCAGATGTCATTTTCCCAAAATGGATGGAGCAACTTGCATTGTATTGCATTGTACTTTTTGACTAGTGTTTAGTAGCTGACACTTGTTCGTAGTGCGGCTAAAGTTGGGTGGGTTTTCCAGGGCAAGATGCCCAGAGCGAGGAATAACACTTGTGTCGGTCATCATTTTCATTGGCAGCTGCTAAACGCATTAAAGCAACGTGACGCAGGAAGAAATTTCCTGCTCGACCCCCACCCCCACCCCTCCAGCTCCTTTTTTTTCTCCTCCTCTGTTCTCTTTCCCTCCATAATTCTGTTCGGATAAGAGTGATGAACTTTTCAGGTGCAGAAATATTACTCCATACAGTTGTGTCTCAGCTCCCACTGTCACGGATCGGATGGAGCAGAGCGAGCAAATGCAGCTTGGACCAGGGTTTATTCAGCAAAACAAACTAATAGACTCGGCAAACTGACATGACTTAACGAAATAACAAAGGAGTAACCGACAGGGACGCGAAACAAAGGACGTGAGGACGTGAAGCCATTAAGGCAATAGGAACCAAAAGACATCAAGACAACAACAAGACATGCAATGATCCGACGGGCCGTGAGAGCAGACAGGACATATATACACGGCAGGTAACAAGAGGCAGGTGAGAATAATCAAACTAATCATGGGCAGGAGGGGCAAGCACACAGACAGAAACCATGACAACAGACACATACTGGAACGGCTAGGGACGAGACGTGACACCCACTTGCCACACTGTTGGACTTCCTTAGGTCAGAGCATTTATTATTACATTTGAGCTTCTGTCTTCAATGCTCATAGCAGATTTGTATCTCTGAGATTATTACTTTGTGCATTCCACTGACCGTAATTCACAACCAATCCAAAAATGATAATAACCCTGCTCTCATGATATTTTCAATTAATCTTATTGTTAATTCTTTACAACTAGTGACATAATACGACAGCGGTCAGACATTGCGTCTGTACAAGTTGATTCGGAATGACAGCCGAGCCAAGATATAACTGGGTTCAAAAGTCACCAGCGTCTTTGTGGGTCGCCAAAATATTAGAGACACCTCACAGTACGCTTTGTTTTGAGAAACATTTTTTTTCCCCATGCATCTGCTCTCCCCGTTATGAAGGCCTCTCAACGTCCAGTTTTGATTGCAATGGTCAAGTCAAAACGCTAAAGTGATGTAAATCCCACTAATACCCGTGGAAGGGAAAATGTGACTCACGTTTGACAGCTGAATTCAAATGTACTGTAAATCTCATCAGTCGTCTATTCCAGCGGCAATTAAAGTGCGCATATTTGGCAAAAAAAACTGTGCCCTCCACCCACAGTTATTGCTACTTTGCTGGCATCAACAGCAGCACATGGGAAAGCCACAAGGGCTCTGCATGTGGATACAAAATACAACAAATGTGACTCAATAGTATTTTAATGTGCTTTTTTTCTTCTTTTAATGGAATACGGTTCATTTTGGAGAGGTGGTTGGGTTGGATGTCTTCATGAGTTGATTTTTCTTGGCTATGGGGGAAAAATTACATGTCATGAGTAGTATACATTGGCGACAAGTCCGGTCACTTAAGTTGAAGCCGCCTTCCACCTAAAGCTGCTGAATAATGAGTCTGTAGAACATCACAATACTTATAGAAAATGCTTTATTGGCTCTCTCGAGACTTTGTTGACTACAAAGTTTCAACTTCATCCAATAAGTTTAGGAGAGAGCCTTTGCTCCACCCTTGTCCAAAGAGAAATAAGCAGAGTTGATTAATTCAATAAATCGGATCAAAGTGTGCCCTCGTTGGGTTTCGCTTGGATTCAAAATTAAATTCCTGCACTATTTTGACTGCATACACGGCAGTCCATGCATCCATCCATCTTCTTCCGCTTATCCGGAGTCGGGTCGCGGGGGCAGCAGCTTTAGGAGGGACTCCCAGACTTCCCTCTCCCCAGCCACTTCATCCAGCTCATCCCGGGGGATCCCAAGGTGTTCCCAGGCCAGCTGAGAGACAGTCTCTCCAGCGCGTCCTGGGTCGTCCCCGGGGTCTCCTACCGGTGGGACATGCCCGGAACACCTCCCCAGGGAGGCGTCCAGGAGGCATCCTGATAAGATGCCCGAGCCACTCCTCTCAACGTGGAGGAGTACCGACTCTACTCCGAGTCTCTCCCGGATGACCGAGCTTCTCACCCTATCTCTAAGGGAGAGCCCGGACATCCTGCGGAGAAAACTCATTTCGGCCGCTTGTATCCGAGATCTCGTTCTTTCGGTCACGACCCATAGCTCGTGACCATAGGTGAGGGTAGGAGCGTAAATCGACCGGTAAATTGAGAGCTTTGCCTTTTGGCTCAGCTCTCTCTTCACCACAACGGACCGGTACAGGGTCCGCATTACTGCCGACGCTGCACCGATCCGCCTGTCGATCTCACGCTCCATCCTCCCCTCACTCGTGAACAAGACTCCAAGATACTTGAACTCCCCCACTTGGGGCAGGATCTCATCCCTGATCCGGAGAGGGCATTCCACCCTTTTCATATCGAGGACCATGGACTCGGATTTGGAGGTGCTGACCCTCATCCCGACCGCTTCACACTCGGCTGCGAACCGTTCCAGCGAGAGCTGGAGATCATGGCCTGAAGAAGCCAACAGCACCACGTCATCTGCAAAAAGCAGAGACGCGATGCTGAGGTCCCCAAACCGGACCCCCTCAACGCCTCGGCTGCGCCTAGAAATTCTGTCCATAAAAATTATGAACAGAATCGGTGACAAAGGGCAGCCTTGGCGGAGTCCAACCCTCACTGGGAACGAATCCGACTTACTGCCGGAAATGCGGACCAGACTCTGGCATCGGTGATACAGGAACCGAACCGCCCTTATCAGTTGGCTCGGCACCCCGTACTCCCGAGGCACCCTCCACAGAACCTCCCGAGGGACACGATCGAACGCCTTCTCCAAGTCCCCAAAACACATGTGGACTGGTTGGGCGAACTCCCATGCACCCTCGAGGATCCTGCCGAGGGTGTAGAGCTGGTCCACTGTTCCACGGCCAGGACGAAAGCCACACTGCTCCTCCTGAATCCGAGGTTCGACCTCGCGACGGACCCTCCTCTCCTGCACCCCTGAATAAACCTTACCAAGGAGGCTGAGGAGTGTTATTCCCCTGTAATTGGAACACACCCTCCGGTCCCCCTTCTTAAAGAGGGGAACCACCACTCCAGTCTGCCAATCCAGAGGCACTGTCCCCGATGTCCACGCAACGTTGACAGCCCCACAACATCCAGAGCCCTTAAGAACTCCGGGCGGATCTCATCCACCCCCGGGGCCTTGCCACCGAGGAGTTTTTTAAGTACCTCAGTGACTTCGACCTCAGAGATTGGAGAATCAGCTTCAGAGTCTCCAGGCCCTGCTTCCTCAATGGAAGGCGTGTAGGTGGAATTGAGGAGGTCTTCGAAGTATTCTCCCCACCGACTCACGACGTCCCGAGTCGAGGTCAGTAGCACGCCATCCCCACTGTAAACAGTGTTGACGTTGCACTGCTTCCCCCTCCTGAGACGCCGGATGGTGGGCCAGAATTTCCTCGAAGCCGTCCGAAAGTCATTCTCCATGGCCTCACCAAACTCCTCCCACGCCCGGGTTTTTGCCTCAGCAACCGCCGAAGCCGCGTTCCGCTTGGCCATCCGGTACCTGTCAGCTGCCTCCGGAGTCCCGCAGGCCAAAACGGCCCGATAGGACTCCTTCTTCAGCTTGACGGCATCCCTTACCGCCGGTGTCCACCAGCGGGTTTGGGGATTGCCGCCACGACAGGCACCAACGACCTTACGGCCACAGCTCCGGTCGGCCGCCTCAACAATGGAGGCGCGGAACATGGTCAACTCAGACTCAATGTCCCCCGACTCCCCCGGGACGTGGGAAAAGCTCTACCGGAGGTGGGAGTTGAAGCTCTTCCTGACAGGAGATTCTGCCAGACGTTCCCAGCAGACCCTCACAGAGCGTTTGGGTCTGCCAGGTCGGACCGGCATCTTCCCCCACCATCGGAGCCAACCCACCACCAGGTGGTGATCAGTTGACAGCTCCGCCCCTCTCTTCACCCGAGTGTCCAAAACATGCGGCCGCAAATCCGATGACACGACTACAAAGTCGATCATCGAACTGCGGCCTAGGGTGTCCTAGTGCCAAGTGCACACATGGACACCCTTACGTTTGAACATGGTGTTCATTATTGAAAATCCGTGTCGAGCACAGAAGTCCAACAATAGAACACCGCTCGGGTTCAGATCGGGGGGGGCGTTCCTCCCAATCACGCTGTCTCATGCTGTCGACAATACCAATTGCTGAACAGTACAGAATCATCACCCTGTATAACCCCCACTGGCGGCGCTAGTTGTGGGGGCCACAAGGGCGCTGTCCCCCCCAAAAAAAAAAAAAATGCTCGAAGCTCCCAGGTGTCGCAATTTTTTTTCAATATTTCTACACATCCCTTGTAGGGAATATATGATAAGTCTTTATCAGCATTAATAGTTTATTTGGGTTTGTATACATTTTTGTAACATTTGTTTTACTAGGCAGGCTAAAGGCTACTGCTCCAAATGTGTTGAAAGGGAGTAACAATAGTATCAGTTATGTTATTGTACGTGGTTTTCTGGCAGGTAGCTCCTTGATATGGCCCTAATAGGCTCTCAGCGGACATAAAATAATCCCACATAATAATTTGCTAACAGTGAATGGTACACTTCTCCGGATGTCACCGCTGCACTCTGAACGCATTTTCTGCGAGTCGGAGCATTCCTCCGTGATTCCTGCACCTCGCGAAAGCTCTTTCTAAGTGCCAACTAAGCAAGGATCAAATCTTCTTACGTCCACTTAGGGAACAATGACTGGAGTTTTTCTTTCACGTGATAATGTCCACACGTTAAGGCATAACTGGAAAAAGTCTTCAGTAGTCCCAACTGTGGAGTGATTGCTTGTCCAGATTTTTAATTTTTAGTGTTTTTGCAAGACAGACATACAGGACCGTCTCAGAAAATTAGAATATTGTGAGGAAGTTCTTTATTTTCTGTAATACAATTAAAAAAACAAAAATGTCATACATTCTGGATTCATTACAAATCAACTGAAATATTGCAAGCCTTTTATTATTTTAATATTGCTGATTATGGCTTACAGCTTCAGAAAACTCAAATATCCTATCTCAAAATATTAGAATATCATGAAAACGTATACTAGTAGGGTATTCAACTAATTACTTGAATGGTCTAATTAACTCGAAACACCTGCAAGGGTTTCCTGAGCCTTCAAAAACACTCAGCTTGGTTCAGTAAACTAAATGACAAGTATGGGGAAGACTGCTGATCTGACTGCTGTCCAGAGGACCATCATTGACACCCTCCATCAGGAGGGTAAGACACAAAAAGAAATTTCTCAAAGAGCAAGCTGTTCACAGAGTGCAGTTTCAAAGCACATTCACAAAACGTCTGTTGGAAGGGGGAAATGTGGCAGGAAACGCTGCACAACCAAGAGAGATGACCGCAGCCTTGTGAAGAAGAGTCGCTTCTAGAATTTGGGGGAGCTTCAAAGACAGTGGACTGAAGCTGGAGTCCAGGTATCAAAAGCCACTGTTCATAGACGTGTCCGGGAAATGGGCTACAATAGCCATTATTCCCATGGTCATGCCACTTCTGAAATCAAGACAACGGAAGAAGCGTCTGACTTGGGCTATGGAAAAGAAGCACTGGATAGCCCCAGAGTGGTCCAAAGTCCTCTTTTCAGACGAAAGCAAGTTTTGTATTTCATTTGGAAGTCAAGGCGCCAGAGTCTGGAGAAAGGCTGGAGAGAAGCAAAATCCAAATTGCTTGAAATCCAGTGTGAAATTCCCACAGTCAGCGATGGTTTGGGGAGCCATGTCAGCTGCTGGTGTTGGTCCACTGTCCACTGTGCTTCATCAAGTCCAGAGTAAATGCAGCTGTATACCAAGAGATTTTAGAGCACTACATGCTTCCGTCTGCTGAAAAGCTCTATGATTTCATTTTCCAAAACAATCTGGCACCTGCCCACAGTGCCAAAACCACCAGTAAATGGTATACTGACCATTGCATTACTGTCCTCGATTGGCCCGCAAATTCCCCTGACCTGAAACCCATAGAGAATTTGTGGGGTATTGTGAAGAAGAAGCTGAAAGACACCAGACCCAACTATGCAAATGAGCTCAAGGCTGATTGCCTCCATGCCACGCCGCATTGATTCAGTAATCAAAAGGATTCCCAACAAAGTGCTGAGTGCATTAATGGACATTTTCAAATGTTTGATTTTGTTTTGGTATTTTAAATCTTTTTTTTTTTACTTGGTCTGAGGAAATATTCAAATCTTTTGAGATAAAATTTTTGAGTTTTCTTAAGCTGTCAACCATAATCAGCAATATTAAAATAATAAAAGGCTTGCAATATTTCAGTTGATTTGTAATGAATCTAGAATGTATGACATTTTTGTTTTTTTAATTGCATTACAGAAAATCAAGAACTTTATCACAATATTCAAATTTTCTGAGACAGTCCTGTATATAAAAACCTGTAAATGCATTTGTAAAACTCCATAATGGTTGTTTAAGTTTTGGCAGTCTCAGTCCCAGGTGATAGTTTTTGGTACCTGCCGTCATAGAGGTGCGCCATAAAACATCTCGGCTCTAACTTTAGCTTCACACCGTTTTTTTTTTTTTTTTTTAATGTTTGTCTGTCTCACTCGCAACTGACATCTGAACTCTGAGAAATGCCTGTGTTTGACCACAAGCCCGCCTCAGTACCATCTTACAAGGCCGGAGCATCAAAATGTCTTATAGATGGGTGAATGTGTGGAGGGGGTGAGCAATGGAATGTAACATGTCAAAAATAGAAACCCAAACTAAGCGACATTTTTCTGAGGATACGCCGCCCTCCCCCATCCTCCCTCCCCAACCAAGCATACACAGACCCACACCTCCCTTACTCGCAAATTTGAGATGAGGCATAATATAAATCTGCGCAGGGGCGAGCTAGACTAAGTTTTGGTATTTTTGCAGACCTGAGCATTAAGGGCACTTTGCGCCGTTGTGGGTGTGAGCACAGCCAATTTGTTTCACCACCAATTATGGCGAATGCTACACTAAAAGTCCTTGACATGATTGGCATGAGTACTTTGGCAGGTCTAGGCACGAAAAGTACTGCAAGCAGACCTCAATGGGTCGATAATATAAAGTTGTCTAGGGAGATCACTTTTTTTTTTCACGGTTTAGAGTTAATGCCTATGAAAGAGCAATCCTCGCATTTCCCTTTGTACAGGCTTTCTTTGCTATGACATCAGCGGGCCTATTTTTTTTGGCCACGTCTTATCAGAACCATTCAAGCCTTATTGGGCTCTATGTTGTCTGCAAGTGATGGATTTAAAGTTACAATGAAGCACAAGTCCCCGCGGATTGCTGGAAGTTACAATTTGGCTGCATGTCTTCGTTGTTCCCGCCAGTGGATTTTACGTTTCCCAGCTCCTCCAAAGTGCGTCACACATGACCAGCCAAAGATTCATATTTTGTTCAATAACAATCAATTATTGGGCCTCAACCGACTTGGTTTTTACATGGACGACCCGAAGCATATTGTTACCATCAACAAATTTGGCTTTTATGAGTAAAGCTCGCTTGTTTATGTTCTGGAAAGGAGGTGAGCTCGCGTGTTTAGCCATGCGCTCCCTTTTTCTTCGTGGTTCTAGAACCCGCTGCAGCAGGTGGCATCGCCTGTAAGAATTTACAAGCAAGGCTCTTCTGGTTCAATGCAAACATACATAGTTTTATGGCGCAAATAAGAAAGAGGCCATGTTCCATCCTGAGGTTTAATTCCCCGATCACGCGAGGGAGGAAATAGTCGTTTTCTAATGAAATTATTGCAAGAGGATATTTATGCAAGAAAAAAATATATTTTTGTTACTGATTTACTCCAATGCAATTTATTCGTCATATTCATGCGATTGTGTTTATCTTTCTTAAATGTAAACGACTGTAAGCAAAACATCAGCATCAAGTTGAACCAGGCCAATATTGAGCATCATTCAAAACATGACATCACTCCAGGATTGTTTTGTAATCCCATCCTGCCAAATCTTTCCCCATAGTAAACCTTCTACTTGTGTCAGTAAAACGTTTACCCCGTGGCCTAAATAAGTGCCCATCCCATTGAGTAGAGTGGTTAATACTTTTTTGTTTTGTCTATTTCTTACTTTTTCTTGGCCACGCGTTTCAACAGTTTTTAAAAAATATATGTATATGTATATGTATATATATATATATAAAATATAAATAATATGAATAAATGAATAAATAAATAAAGTATACATATATGTATAAATATGTATGTATATATACCGCATTGGCCCGAATATAAGACGACCCTGATTATAAGTCAACCCCCTCTTTTTCAAGACTCAAGTTTGAAAAAAGACTTTTTGAACACCAATTTTAATTTTTAAACAGAAAATAATTACTGTACATTTGAAACAAATGATTATAATTCGAGAGAAAAAGCATGTTATTTTGCCTCATTCAAATCATGCAAAAACTGTCTATCACGTCTTAATATCTGAACATTTAAATATGTAAACTAAAGTGCAATCACATTTGTAAATGAATGGCTTCTGGTTTTTGAAATGTAAATAACCCAATCTACTGTGATAAAACAACAAAATTGCAATAATTGCATTAACCATCAAAGTGAAGTCTAACTGTAGTCTTGAAACAAATCTGAATAAAGAAAAAACATTGCAATAAAATGATTGAAAATGAATTGAGAGTAGCTGAGATCTGTCATGTCAGAACATTACTCCTCACAAACATCCTCTGCCGTGGTGTGCTCAGTGTCACTGTCCACGTACGCACACACCCTCCTGTCAAACTCTTGAAAGCGGCCGCTCTGAGGACCACGGAAAGCTTTTCTCTGATTGTGAGCATTTTTTAGGCGATCTTTTTGAGCTCTCTATCTCCGTACATTACACCTGTGACACCATATTTCACAGCCGCTTTGCAATTGTTTGAAGACTCTGCCTCATTTATCACCATCATCTTGAAGTTTGCATCCTAACTGCTCCTCAGCTGCCGGTTAACCTGGCCGATCTTTGACCCACTTTTCTCCAGATTGTCACTACGTTTCTCCATTTTCTGTTATTTCTTCTCTTATTTTCTTCTCTTTTCTTTCTTGCCGCAATTTTTTTATTTTCTTCTTCGTGCTACCGCTATTTTTATTTTTATTCTTCGTAACAGGAGTTCGCTTTGGGCTGGGGAGTTAAGTTCAGCATTTGCTTTAAAGATATCTGGCGCCATCTCGCGTTGTGAATGGGTATAATGTCTAGACGACCCCCAATTTTTTCACTTATTTCTATACAAAAAACACCGTCTTATATTCGGGCCAATGCGGTATATATTTAGATTTTTTTTTTCTTAATCTCACGTCTACTAAACATAAAATGTCTTAATCGTTAACATCCACAATTGTTTAGAA